>NC_077227.1:436836140-436893640 GCF_027887165.1 Monodelphis domestica
GCCTTAAATGTCCCTTTCCCAAATAAATAGTAACATCTAACTTTACCCTCTCCACAAGAATGATGGATTATGGCTATAGAATGTTATAGACATACTCATTTTATAGTCTGGTTAATTTTACTGAACCACTTTCTTTTTCTTTCTTTTTTGATCTTTGTTACAAAGGATGACTCTGTGGGTGGAGGAATGAGATAATTTTTTTAAAAGCTCATGTAAAAACCAAAGCTATCAATACATTTTTAAAGAAGGGATAAAAAACTAAGCCAAATTTAATAGCTTTTAATTGACACTTTTTTTTTCTGAAACAGGTTTTGCTTTATTTGGTTTCAATCTGTGGCATTCTGAATGAGAATGAATGCCAAGAACCTAGATAAGGGACTGGAAATGGGTAGCTATCTTACTGAAGGATCAGGGGCACAAGTGATGGACTTGGAGAAGGAAGGACCAAAGATTTTATAGTTCAATATTGTTTCATTTTACAGATAGAAAAACTGAATTTTAAAGAAAAAAATTGATTTTCCCAAGATCATACAGGTATAAATGGCAAACCAAAATTTGAAACCAGTCCTCCTATTGGAGGACCATTATTATTAAACCCATTTCACTAACTCATTGGAGTAAACAATAAAGACAAACCACTCTAGGGAAATGAAGATGTTGAGATCACTTTCAGCTGAGGGAATGTGGGGAAAATTCATGAAGGAGGAAGTAGTTAAGATGGGACTTAAAGAAAAAGACCAATTTCACCAGAGAAAGATGAAGAGTGTATGTGTCATATAGTGAGAACAGTTTATGCTAATACACAGAGGCAGGAGAAAGCAACATGGAGGGAATCTAAGTTCAAGCAGGGAAAATTTCTTAGAAGAATCTTGTTAGAATTCAGAGTCTATCCAAGAAGAGAGAGAGGTAGGGACCACCAAACATGGAAAATAAGAGTACATGATATTAATCATTGAATTTACTCAAGATCTGAAATTACCAAGAAGTTGATTATTTGCATTGGTAGAAGTTCCTTCTCAGTGCTTCTCCAACCATAAAAACTTCTTATCACGACAGTCTTAGAGAAGATAAGAACTAGAGGTGTCTTCATCACAATCATCATTGTCGTCATCATCATCATATCTAGCATTTCCATAGTATTTTAAAGTTTTCAAAGCATGTTACAAATACCATCTCATTTTATCCTCACCATAATCCTATTGGGTAGAAGCTATTATTATCCCTGTTTTATAGAGGAGGAGAACTCTGCAGGTAGAGGTTACGTGACTTTCCCAGGATCACACAGCTAAATAAATATTTGATGTTTGATTTAAATTCAGGTCTTCCTGACTTCAAGTCCAGTACTCTATGAACTGTTCCACTTAATTCCCTTTAATGAAAAACATGGAATGCCTGTGTGGGATAACATCTTAGAGTAAATCTACCACAAGCCACTTATTTTGCAATTGGGTAAATTAACCCTCAATTAGAACAAGTGAATTGCCCATGACTACACAGTCAGTGAGTGACAGATCCAAGTACTCTCTTCCTTTTCTATGGTGCTCTCTCCTAAATAATCAGGATGTCAACTTTGAATATCTTCTCATGCTCTTAGAATCTCAGATTTGGACAGAATCCTAGAGGTCATCTAATCCCAGCTTCTTAGCATGATATTAACTCTTTGGACTTATAAGCATAACACAAAGGAGCTTTTACAAAAGCATATTTATTTTAAAAGCTTTCCATCACAAATGTACAAACACAGTACCCCCAACATATATGTCACAAAACACCTCCTTCTCATCACAGTCCCTGAGAAGAACAAGAAAATTAGGTTCATAATTTGGCTTTATTTGCATGGCCAAAACTCATCCCAGGATCAAGTCCCAGGCATCTTGGCTTCTCTGGGCTTCCATGTTGGTCAAGCTGGCTATACCACCCAGCCTACAGTCCTAGGGAAAATGCTATCATTGAATCATTCTATTAACAGACCATTCCCTTCAAATACTATCAAAATTTTATTTTACTCATCCTCACCATCTTCTGGATTCATGAAAGGTAAGTGTGAGTATTCTTTTACTTGTTCTTATCTTAGGAATATAGATTACTGAGTTGGAAGAGATGTTATAGGCCATCCAGGCCAGTCCTCTAATTTTTCAGATCAGGAAATTAAGGCCCAAGATCAAGCAACACACCCACATTCACATAGCTAGTAAATGGTGAAACTGGAATTGCTAATAAAGAAAGTGGGGACACAGAGCTATTATATAACTTAACCTTGGACCTGGCAGTCTGGGGTTTTGAAGTCATTTTTAGAGTCAAAAATTCTTTCAAAGTTTGTCTGGTTTAAATGTTTGACTCATCTGTCTAGATGATAACAAACAACTGGATTAACTGATTTCTCTCCCTTCCCCCTTCCCTCCCCCATAGAATAGACTGAATGGACTGGTGGTTTCAGCCTCTTGTAGACGCAGGTTGGGTCCATGCTCCTTCCCAAATCCCCTGGCTCGGTCAGGCATGATAAATCCCAGCCGATGCAGGACGGTAGTTTATAAGTCATTCTGTGCTCCTTTCATTGGAAAGTTTCACAAGATCACAAGCCAGGCAAGTTGTTATCGGCTCTGTCCCATCACTATATGTCTGACAAGTTGGAACTGGACAGTAGAAGAAACCCATCCATGTGAAAATTATGCCTAGTAAACCTGCCTGGAAGGAGGTGGCGAGTAAGCCCTCCCTGAGATGAGGTTACTAAGGAAACTACCCTACTTCCTTTGTCTATCCACCCTGAGAACGGCTATCTGGAGTCTGTCTCTCAGAGAGTGCAGGTCTCAACATAGCAGCTGAAGAAAACAAAGTGGAAAACTCATAAAAATGACAAACGGTCAACATTGCGGCCCTATGGAGCATTCCAGGAATGATTTTTAACTCTTTGGGAGGGCGTTTGGGAGAGGAGAGGGAGAATGTGAGGCCCTGGTACATGATTCATCTCCAAGGGTTAGACTAAGGTGTCCATGTTCCCTCTGTTGCTTAAAATAGACCACAAAAGGATTATTTAACCAGTATATCTTTCCAATGCATTCTCAGTGACTATGTCATGTAGCATATATCTCTCTCAGACTCTCTTTGCTGGGGCACCTTGTGATTTCAGTTCCTTGGACCCCAGGGACACAGCTGGAGATGGACAAGAGAGATGGCTGAGATCTTTTTATTTTGTGTTTTTAATATGCATTTGAAATGTGCACCCTGGCTGGCTCTGTCTGCCTCCATTACCCAGGAGACATCTTCCATTCTCCTATGCCTGGTGAACCCTTAGGGAGGGGACCAAGACACTTGGGTAGGGAGATCACGGACTCTACAGAGACCAATGTTGGGAGTCCAAGATATAAAAGGAGAAAAGTTCCCAAGATGAGGACTTTTCTCTCTGCACTGGCCCTTTGCTCCGTCTTCATCATCACTCCATTCAAGCCCAGGAGAACCCTGATACAATGGGAAGATTCCTCTCATTCTTAAATCAAATTATTTCCTAGATTAAAGCATTCCATACAATAAGGATGTACACAATACAACTTGGTTGGTAATTACAAAATTAGTGTACATCCATCCCATCTAAAAACTGTCATTCAAAGGATTCCTCCTATAAAAAGTTTTGAACTTGGAGAGAAAACAGTTAAGAGGAAAGGTAATTCATTTTGGATCATTTTCTATCTTCCTCACATTGATATGGAGCAATAAGACTGGCTTAGAGGTGTTGGTGAGAGGTACAGATAGAGCTCAAATACCAGAGGATGAGAACAGAACCGGTGAGCTATAAAATACTGGTGTTGAAGGTCAGTGGAACTGAATATTCCTGAGAGTCACTGTTGGAAAAGGGCATGTGCAGGGAAGCCAGGGAAAAGACACCAGAGAGGAACACCAATGATGCTAAAACTAATTGGTGTCCCAGCCTCACAGTTTTCAAGATCTGGCAAAGTTTCAAAGAAACTACCTTATCTTATCTTCCCCTAAAATTCAGAAACAACACCTTTTCTCAGAAACTTCTCCATTCATCCAATGTTATGTCTATTTCTCTCATCAGAAAACAACTTTACAAACTCTCCTTCCATTTGGAGGCCAGTAGGGCCTCTAAGTCTGTTTCTTTAGCTTTGTTGTATAGCTACTATTTACCGATAATATTAATTTTTAGTTAGAAACATTTCATTCCCTTTAGGGAATCATTTCAATTCAATAAACATTCATTAAGCAGCTATCTTGTGCAAGGCACTGTGCTAAGTGTTGGGGATACAAAAAGAGGAATAAGATAGCCCCTGCCCTCAAGGAGCTTACTGTCTTATGGACCAGACTATATGCAAACAAATATACTCAAAGCAAGCTAAATGCAGGATGAGTAGGTAATAATTAGCAGAGGGAAGGCACTGGAATTAAGAGGTGTTAGAGTAGGCTTCCAATAGGAAGTGAGGTTGTAGTTAGAGGTTAAAGGAAATTGAGGAAATCTGTAACCAGAATATTGAAGGGAGAGTGGGGGGATAGCCAGAGAGAATGCCTAGAGAGGAGAGATGAAGTGTCTTGTTCATAAAATTTCCATGAGGCCAATGTCACTGGATCAAAGAATGTGTGTTGGGGAGTAATATGTAAGAAAGCTGGAAAGGTAGGAGGGGGCTCAGTAAAGAAATACTTTGAATACCCAACAGAGTATTTTGTATTTGATCCTGAAGGCAATAAGAAGTCACTGGGATTTATTGAGTAGGGAGTTGACATGATCAGAACTTTGTTTTAGAAACATCACTTCAGTGGATAAATGAATTCTAGATTCCAGTGGAGAGAAACTTGAGGCAGACAGACACACCAACAGGTAATTGCAATAATCTAGGTGATGAGGGGTCTGTACTAGAGGAGTGGCAGTGACAGAGGAGAGAAGCAGCATATTCAAGAAATATTGCAAAAGTGAAACAGGTGGGCCTTGGCAACTCCTTGGATATGGAGGTGGAGGGTGGGTTAGAGATTAGGACACTGAGGATAGTGTTGCCTTCTATAGTAATAAAGAATTAATAGTAGTAAGAGGAGGAGATGGTTTTAGGGGAAAGATAATGAGTTCTACTTTGGACTTTCTGAGTTTAAAATGCCTACTAGATATCCAGTTTGTGATATCTAAAAGGCAGTCAGAGATACAAGATTGCAGGTCAGCAGAGAGAGTTTGGGACAGAAGAGGTAGATCTTAAGCTTAAAGAGGATAATTAAATGAATGGGAGCTGATAAGATTACCAAGTAAAGTAGTATAGAGGGAAAAGAGAAGAGGGCCCAAGACAGAATCCTGAGGGACATCTATGGTTAGAGGGAATGATCTGGAGGAGGATCCAGGAAAAGAGACAGAAAAAAGAATGGTGGGATAAATTGGAAAAGAACCAGGAGTGGGTGGTGTCCTGAAAACCTAGAGAGAAGAGAGTATCAAAGAGGAGAGAGGGATCAACAATGTTAAGGCTGGAGAGGAGTCAAGGAAAATGAAAATTGAAAAAAAGCCATTGGATTTGGCAACTAAGAGATAATTAGTAACTGTGGAAAGAGCAATTTCAGTGAAATGATCAGGTCAGAAGCCAGCAACAGATGGAGTTTTTCTTAATTCTAGTTTGTTCTTTTTGAACTCCACCCCAGACTTCCAAAATGTTTCCACACCACCCCCAGTGAATGGCATCCACAGATTTAGCATTTGACTATATGCATAAAATGTTTTTTCAGGAATTTAGGAGGGAAAAAATGGAATTCACTCATGTAATTTTTGGAGGGAAGGGATAAATGGGAAGTTGGGCTAAATTTTGTATTTTTCAATTTATTTTGGCACCACTTAGAAACAACCTCAAAGAGTTCACTCTCAGTCCTTCATCCAGGTCACTAATAAATTAGGTTGGCCTCTAAACTCATTCTACAAGGTACCAACTTTTTAGTAAATCAACAAGTATTTATTGAACCCCAGCTATGTATGCAGCCCTCTGCAGAGTGCTGAAATACATGACATTGAGACACTAAGCAAAACTAATCTTAAAACGTTAAAACATTGGGATGACCCCAATAAGATGGAATTTAATATTAATAAATGTGAAGTCCTACATTTGGATTAAAAATGTACTTCATAAGTACATAACAGATGGGATGAGCAAAGTACAGAGCTTGTTCTCATCAAGCTACATATGAAGTATTATGTTTGGTCCTGAAAATTATAAAGGATATTGAAAAGAACTAGAAACATTGATAAGATATTGAATAAACAAACTATTGTATATATGTATGCATATGTGTTTGCAATATAAATAATGAATATGACAAACATAATATCACTGTACACATACATATATGTATGTGTATATGTGGATAAAAGAAGACTTATATGAACTGATGTAAAGTGAAAAAAGTTGAATCAGAAAAACAAAATACATAATGACTATAATGATTTAAATGGAAAGAACATTAAAAAATGAAACAATCTTTTGTAATTAAAATAACCAAGTATTGCTCAAAAATACTCCTCCACTGATTAATTATAGAACTATGAGTATGGGATAGGATAAGACATTAACTATCCAACTAGGTTGATATTTTGGTTAGTTTTGCTAAACTGCTTTTTTCTCTCTTTCTATTCTTTTATATGTGATGGCTTTATGTCTGGGGAAGGTGAAGGATATATCAAGAAATAACAGTGATCTTAAAACAAAAGAAATCAATAATTTCTTTTAAATTACCAAAAGTGTAAAATAAAGGACATTGACAGACTGAAGAGCATGGGAGACACGTAGTTATCAGATGATGAGAAGCCTTAGGAGCAAGTTGAAAGACTCAGTGTGTTTAGCCTGGAGAAGCCTTGGTGAGGGAGGTGTGAACCATGACAGCTATCTTTACAAATTTGAAGGGTTGTCATTCAGAAGAAGGATTTGATTTATTTTGCTTTGCACAGTGGGCAGAACTAAGAGTATGGAAGAAGGTTATAAATGCACAAATTTTGTCTGGACATAAGGAAAAACATAACAATTAGGGCAGTTTCAAAATGGAAGTGGCTGCCTTGAGAAAGGAGGGGTTTCCTCTTACTGGAAGTCTTTGAATAAATGTTGAGTATGCATTTGTCATGCTTGTTGCAGAGGTGATTCCTAAGTAGATGTGTATAGTCAGAGATGACTCCTGAATTCTCTGCGCAATCTAAGATTTCATGGTTCTGGGAACATGAGGCTGAACAGGCTTGGGGACTTGAAAAAGAAATCCACTATTTATATGGCAATCCAAGCCTTCAATTGCAATGGGGGTGGGGAGGAAAGTCCTTGAGAATGTATAGATGAAATCAAGATGAGGTATTGCCATGGGAAGAAGCTGGTGTGTTGGTTAAAGGCTTCTGCCTGTCATAGAGACCCACATCTGGAAGGGGGAGTTTTGGCAAGAGGGCAATTGAGACATGTGCTTGAAATATGGTTTGGATAAACCATATCCAGGGACTTTAGAGGAGCCAAGAACAAACCCCAATGGATTTCCTTAAATATAGTCAAGACATAGATTTTACCTCCTCTCTCCCCAGCCCATGTCTGGGACAGAGTTGTTTGTAACTCTCCAGGGTGCTTCTAATTGAATATCTTTGCCTTGAAGAAGCATCAGGTTTACATTACATTTGTAAAAGTCAGTGAAGCTTCCAGAGCTCCTGTTGGACCTTGATTAGATGCTCATTGAGATGAGATCCCTCCTACTCCTATAAACATATGTTGCTATTAAACTCTCTCTTGTGCTGTCTGGAGAGATGGTCCATTGCTATCTTTAGTTGATACAAAAGATCAGAGACAGAATAATATTTAATTTTCCCAACCAGAAACCAGTGTCATGTTGGGTCCCTGCATGCGAGGAGGAGAATGTCAATGTGCCTCTACTAGGGAGGTAGCTGGTGACACAGTGGTTGCACCTGGTTGGGCCTGGAGTCAGAAAGAACTGAGTTCACAACCAGCCTCATACCTTTATTAGCTGTCACCCTAGGCAAATTATTGAGCTTCTCCCAGTCTCAGTTTCCTCAGTTTTAAAATGGGGAAAATAATAACATCTACCTCCCAAGTTGCCGTAATGTTTGAATAAGACAGTATTTATAAAGCAATTAGTACAGTCCTTGGCACATAATAAATACTTAATAAATGCTTGAGGAGGACTAGAGAGAGTAATGTGACTGCATAGGGAACTCATCAAGCAGACTCAGAATTTTAGAAAAGCATGTATAAAAGACAAAAGTGGGACCAGGTAACTGACAATGAATACAAACAAGTAACATATCCTTTAGGAATGTTGACATGAGTATTAGAACCAGAATGAGTTGTAGCTGGCAATGACTACCAATGGGGGGGGAAAAACAAGTTTTCTTTAGTCATGTTGGGGGCAAGAGGAAAATTAAATAAGGAATAAAACTACCTCTTTGGGTGCATATGGTAATAACAAGCAAGGATAAAAATGCTTTAAATTATTCAAGTTCTATTTTCACTTTTACTCTTGGACTAGGCAATATAAAAGAAAAAAGGTTAAGAAGAAATGGAAATCAGGAGGAATAAAGAGATAGTAAGAAATAACTTAGCTGCCTTCAATGAATTAAAGAATCAGAACCATATGAACTTAAGGACAGGTATATATAATGATGACATCGATAACTCATATTTAAATGAGGTCTACTATGTGCTAGGCACTGTGTTAAGTAAGCAGTTTACATTTATCATCTCATTTGATTCTCACAACAACTCTAGGAGATAGTGCTATTATTATTCCCATTTTACATATGAGGAAACTGAGTCAAAACAAAGTTAAATTACTTGCTCAAGGTCATACAGCTAGGAAATGTTTGAGGCTAAATTGGAACCCAAGTCCTCTTGATTCCAGTCCCAACACCCTTTCCAGGGTGGCATGCCTACCTGGCTCTATGACTGATAGCTGAGCTACTAGTATCTTTTAAAGGTTAGATAATTGAGAATGTGCTTCAGAAGTAGAATGGGCAAATGTCATCTCCTGATTTTCAGGAAGAGGGTGAAGTCTGCAAGCTAATAAACTGCTCTTCTATTCTACCTCACCACATTCTATAATATATGTGTAACAAATACTTGTTTCACTCTATTCAAGAGATGGTTCATAAACATTTAAAAAGGGAAGCATTGATCACTAAAGGATAGCATGGGGCAGCTCAGTGACCAGGCCTAGAGTTAGGGGATCTTCAGTTCAAATCTGGTCTCAGACAGTGTGACCCTGGGCAAGTCACTTAAGCCCCATTGCTTAGCCCTTACACCAATCCACAGACTTGATTCTGTAAAGATTAAAATTTAGGGGGGAAACTGATAGAGGTAGAAATTAGTTTCTCTATGCAAGGAGTATTGTATTTTTAGAGGTTTATTGAAGATTAAAATATAAAGAAAATACAAATAAGAGAGGCACGTGTCTAGGCCCAAAAAGCCTATTCACGACCACTCACATCTTGCCTGCTAGGTGGAGAGCCACGTATGCTCCCAAGTGGAAGTAGGAAAAAGGCTGAGCCTTTTTACAACCAGGTTAAATACTCCATCTTGCTCTTGGCCCAGGTGAGGTTGCAAGGCATTCTGGGGAAGTAGAGCAAGGACTTCTGGGGATTGAAATCCTGGATTCAAGTCTCCATTTTTACAATTCTAAGACAGAAGGTAAGGATTAAAAAAAAATAATGATTAAAACATAATAACGTATTTTTTAAATAGCACGGCTTCATCGAGAACAAAACATTCCAGATGGAAATCATTTCCTTTTTAACCTGGTAACTAAACTGGTAGATAAAGTAGAAAGAAACTGACACAATATACTTAGATTTTAATAAAGCATTTAGCAAAATAAAAAATCCTTGAATGGAGGTAAGAGGCAGGGCTAGACAAGATTGCAGGGCTTTGCGGACTACAAATTCAATAGGTGTCAACAGTAGGACAATCCATTTTTACATTTCCACAATTCTTAATACATGCTAGATGTTGGGGGCACAAGGAAAAAAATAAACAGATCATACCCTAAAGGGCTCATTACACAAGGTCGTGTTATGATGTTGTTATTGAGAGAGTTATGATAGCTTCTCTGTACTGTCCCACCATCAGACCACATCTAGATTATTATGTTCAGTTCAGTTATAGTAACTCTATTTAAGACACTGACAAACGAGCATATTCAGAAGTGAGTAACTTAGATTTTAAGGAATTTCCATTGAAGGAACTGGGAATTTTATTTGTATTATTTTCATTTGTGCAAAAGTTCTTAATTTTATATCCATTTTTAATTTATTTATAACTAAAAATTGTCTGTTTTATCTTTTGTGACTTTCTTAGTCCCTTGTTTGGTTAGAGACTCATCCACTATCCAAATATCTAAAAAGTAATTCATTCTTTGGTCCCTTAATTTATTTATAATGCCACCCCTCATGCTGAATGATCATTTGTAAAATACACCATTTATATGGATATATATATACATATATATATATATATATATATAAAAGATAATTGAAGGGAGACATGTTAGCTGTCTTCAAGTATTTGAAGAGGTATCAGATGGAACAGGGATTTCTGTTTGCCCATGTCTTCTTTAACATTTTATTGATGACAGATAAACTACATGCTTATCAAGTTTGTAGATGACATAAAGCTAATAAATAATAAGCACAGAAGGACAGAATTAGGATTCAAAAAAAGATTTTGACAGACTACAATTGTGAGTTCAATCTACTAAGATGAAGAAGGTTTATTATCTTATATGCAAAATTTTGCACTTTGGCTCAAAAAATCAATTTAACAGGTACTAGATGGGAGAGGAATATCTGGACTGCAGTTCACTTGGAAAAGCTTTGGAGGGTTTAAAGGACACAAACTCAATATGGGTCAGTGATGTAATAAGGCATCCAAAAAATTAATAGTGCAATATTAGACCACATGAAGAGGGTCATAGCATACAGGAGAAAGGAGGTCATATAGTACTACTGGTCAGATCACAGCTGGAGTATTTCATTTAGTTCTAAGTGTCACATTTTACAAAAAAGTGCCACATTTTACAAAAAAAAAAAAAGACATTAATAACCTATGAGGGTTTCAGTGAAGGACAATGAGAATTCCAAAGTGCCTTGAGTTCCTGACATGATAATAAGTTGAAGCTACTATGCTTCTTTATCTGGGGATGAAAATACTTGGCTGTCTTCAAATATTAGTAGGCCTCTAAGAGGTAGGACTTCCATATCTGAGAAGAGGGATTAGACTTGTTCTGTTCAACCTTAGGGGATAGAATTAGGGACAGTGGATGGAAGTTGCAAAGAGATAAATTTAGACTTAATATGAGGGAAAACTTTGTTAGAAATACAGATATCCTGAAATATCTTCCCAGGGAAATAGTGTTTGCTCTTACTTGAAGTTATCCATAAAAGAACAGATAATCACCTTTTTAAAAAGTCTTTTTAGTCAAATTTTAATTTTAAATTTAAAAAAATTTGCTCCTTATCACTCCTATCCTTCTATTTTTAAGGGGAAGAAAATTTACAACCAAAATTCAAAGTCCATTAAAACAAATTTCTGTTATTAGCCATGTCAAATATAGACACACATGCATATGTGCATATATATGTACATACATACACATATACCATTCTATTATGAGATCTATAACACACTTCATCATTAGTCTTCTGGAATCATGGTTGGCCATTCCACTGATCAGATTTCTTAAGTCTGTTTTAAAAAAAAGAGCTGCTTGAAATATTTGTGTATATTTGTGTCTTTTTTCTTTTCTCTTTGATCTTTTTGGGGGTATAGGTCTAGTAGCAGTATTGAATGGTGAACGGCTATTCATTTAAATCAATTTGGGAGAATAGTTCCAAATTGTTTTCCAAAATTTCCAAAATGGCTATACTAAATCACAGTGCATTAATGGTCTCTTTTTCCACAGTTCTTTCAACATTTGTCATTTTCCATTTTTTTCTTAATATTGCTAATTCGATAGATCTGAGATAGAACATCAAAGTTACTTTAGTTTGTGTTTCGCAAATTATTAGTAATTTGGGACATTTTTTCATATGACTATTGGTAGCTTGGATATATTTCTTTGAAAATTACCTGTTCATATTCTTTCTTGAATTTTCCATGGGAAATGGCTCTTATTCTCATAAATGACTGTAAGTTCTTTATAAATAAGACCTTTATCAGAAAAACTTATCACAAAGATTATTTTTCCCTGTTACTTATTTTGCTACTAATTTTACCTGTATTGGTTTCATTTGTGCAAAAACTTCTTAATGTTATGTCTATTATTTATTTATTTATATCTAAAATTATCTATTTTATCTTTTGTGACTTTCTTTATCCCTTGTTTGGCTATAAACTCATCTGCTATCTATATATCTGAAAAGTAATTTGTTCTTTCATCCTTTAATTTATTTATAATGCCATCCTTCAGGCTGAATTATCATTAGTAAAATGCACAGTTTATGTGGTTTTCAGCATGGAATATTACAGATCATGTAATACATCTCCCTCATTTACAGGTAAGGAATCTGAGATACAGGGAGGTTAAGCAAAACCAGAATTAGAACTCAGGTCTTAGGACTGCAAGTTCTTCACTTTTTATTTCCAATGCAGTATATTGCTTCTCACAATATAGAAAGATTTTTTTTTTCAATTTCAGGTTATCCTGGATAGCTACCGAGGTCCTTTCCATCTTTAGATTTTGTGATTCTGTGAACATTGGGAAGAAACTTATTTGTCTGTTCTCTCAGTCCTCACTATATAAGACAGGAGGTCAGGGCAAGTGAATTTTAGAGCTGAGGAAATGTTTGATGAGGTTGAGAGAGAAAAGCTATTCCCTTCAGATAGTAGAAGATAGGAGGGAAAGGAGATGAGAAAAAAAAAAGAAAAAACTCCTGAGTGAAAGAAAATCCCAGTTTAGCCCTAAGGAGTTATCAAAACTTTCTCTCATTTTAGGAGATACAAGGAGAAATTGTGGGGGATCCTCAAGCTCTCTCATTAGTGAGGAATACTCAGACAATGGCCTTACTATCATCCTGTCAAACAAGCCACCTCTTCACAATCTCATGACATCTCCTTTTGCCCAGAAGCTGATGAAGTCTTTTTGCTCTTAGGGGGTTGTGTATTGTGTGTTTTGGTCTGCAATGCCCAGAGAAAAAAAGAGGTCAACTGGGGATGGGGGGGTTGGCTCTTCAAACAATGCTCTCCAGAGTAAAAGTAGTACAGTGAATAGAGCACTTGGTTTGGAGTCAGAAAGCCCTGAGTTCAAGTCCTGATTCAGACACTTACTAATTGTGCCCAGATAACCTTCTACTTACTCTTTTGTCTCATGTCCAGCCCTGGCTAAATTTCTCCATCCGTATCCTTAGTACAAACACAAGAGCCCGGAAACAAGTCCTACTTCTCCCCCTCTCTGCTTCTCCCCTTCTCCTCAATTGCAGTCCTAACTCCAATAGATGATATTCCTTAATGGGCACTATCACCCTCCATATAAACGAAGTCACAGAAGAGCTTTCCAGAGCCTTGGCTAAAAGAGAGGGAGAGAAAGAGAGGTTCCTTTGCCTTTTCTTTGAACATAATGGGCAATGACTCGTGCCAGAAGCTTCCAGGGGAACCCTGGAGCTTAATGTCCTGATCCCCAATCCCCCTGCTGAGGGCCTCTGGGGCACCTGCACATGCTTAAGCTCTCTCTCCCTCTCTTTCTCCTTTGTTTCTAAATTCATTCCCATTGTTTCTGTTCATTTAGCATTTTTTTCAGACAGGATTGGAGCGTACCTGACAACTGTCAGCCCTAGGTGTGGACAACTTTTCCTTGGTGACTTCCCCTTTTTCATTAGGTTTGACAATGCGTTTTTCCTAGATTAATAGTGTAGGGTGAGCCCAGGATATGAGATTCTTAGTGGTGACAAACTGCCAAGCCAGGGCGGCACAAGGAGGTTGTGATGTCGTGAAAAGCAGCCTTGCCATAGAGGCAGCCAGTTGTTTGGGGAGCAGCTTCTGAAACCAGCTACTTCCCATTATCTGTGGCTGGAGTAGCCTCTTCTCCAGTGAGGACTGAGAAGATTTCCCCTGGCCTTGCTTGATGGGTTTCACTCATTCTACTTGGAAGAGCCACTTGTCTATCTTCTGATGAATTAAATCAAAGCTTAAAGATGATCTAGTCTAAGACCCTCATTTTACAGAGGAGGAAAATGCGACCCACAGAGAGTGTCATAGGAACAATATTTGTTTCACATGAGTTGGGCTTTTTTTTTTCCTTAAAGGGTCAGAGAATTTGTCCTTGACATTTGATTGATCAGAGGATCTAGGCTTGAGTCTATGGTGTAGACTGTGCCATTTTTTTTAAAGCACACTCACACAAATACACACGTACATACAAAAGTATGTTATATATGTAATTATGTATAAATATGCTAAGGATACAAAAACAAAATGTATATACATTTGTACTATATATGAAATATATACATATATGTATTGTATATAAAATAAAAATTGCATTTGTAATATATATTTATATGTGATTTATTCTGAGGATTCAAAAACAAAAATGGAAAACTATCTACCTTCAAGGAGTTTCCATTTCATAGGGGGATAAAATATGTACAATATGCTATATAAGGAGGCAGAGTCAAGATGGCAGTGAAACGGCAGCAAACATTCAGACCACTGAAAACCCTTCCTTACCAATTACAAACTAAATACTCATAGGAAACTGAAAATCAAACCTAACAACAAGACAGAACAACGGAACCCTCCTGCTGAACTCAACTTAAAAGGTACACCCCTAAAAGCCAGAATTCAAGAACACATGGGTTTAAGGAGAAGGAAAAAGGAAGGGCCCAGGACCCCTCCCCACCTAGAGCACTAAGCCTCCAGTGGCAGCTGGAACCTCTGGACAGGCAAAGGTGCAGGCAAAGGTGCTAGTCTGGAGGGAGTACCTTGCAGGCAAAGCTGTGCCAGGCTCAGAGCGTCCAACACAGCCAGTGGAAGTTAGGGAAGAAGCCTAGTTACAGGAGTGGAGAAACTCTATATTGCCTCCCCTTCCCAAGGTTTTGGCCCCAGGGCGCATCCAGCAACCTGGCTGGACTTAATCCCATCAAAGCATTCAGAGGGCAAGGAAGCTCAAGTTCCAACACCCCTCCCTCACAGACTGTGCTGAGAGATTTGGTGACCAAGCTCCAAGAGTGAAGGTGGTAAGAAAAGCCCAAAACCACACAAAAAAAATGAGAGGAGAAAGAGCTCAGGCAACTGCAGGGAGTAAAGAAGGGGAAAATATGAGCAAACAACAGAAAAAGAAAAAAATTGCAATCGATATCTTCTATACAGGCAATGAACAAAGAGCAAACAGAACAGAGAAGAATGAGGGAACACCAAGCAGAAAAACAGAAACCCCAGAAAACTGGATACAGGCTCTGGAGGAACTCAAAATACAATTCAAAACACAATTAAGAGAGGCTGAAGATAACTGGGAAACAACATAAAAGTTGGCAACAACGTAAGTTGGGAAACAACTTAAAAAACTACGATAAGTCATCTGGAAATAGAGGCACTTGAACTAAAACAAGAAAATAGTGTCTTGAACACCAAAATCAACCAGCTTGAAAATGAGGCAAAGAAAATGAAAGATGAGGCAAAGAAGATGAAAGATGACCTCCAAATAAAATCAGACCAGAAGGAGAAGATTGATCAAAAAGCCAAGGATGAAATCCAGTTTTTAAGGACCTGAATACAATAACTAGAAACAAACGACTTCACAAGGCAGCAGGACACTATAAAACAAGATCAAAAGAATGAAAAATTGAGGAAAATTTGAAGCACCTCATTCACAAAACATAAGATTTAGAAAATTGTTCCAGGAGAGACAAATTAAGAATCATTGGTCTACAGGAAGACCATGACAAAAGAAGAAGCCTGGACATCATACTACAGGAAATTATCCAAGAAAACTGCCCTGATATTCTAGAACAAGACAGAAAAGTGGAGATTGAAAGAATCCACAGATCACCTCCTATACTTAATCCCCAATTGACAACACCCAGGAATGTTATAGCCAAATTCAAGAACTATCAGACCAAAGGAAAAAAATATTACAAACTGCTAAAAACAAGTCATTCAGATACCAAGGAACTACAGTGAGGATAACACAGGATCTGACTACATATACACTGAAGCACTAAAAGTCATAGAATATGATATTCTGGAAAGCAAGGGAACTAGGTCTACAACCAAGAATCAATTACCCAGCAAAACTGATTATATTTTTACAGTGAAAAGTATGGTCATTTAACAAAATAGAAGAATTCCAAGCATTTGTAAAGAAAAGACCAGACCTGAACATAAAACATCATGCCCAAGTACAGAACTCAAGAGAATCATCAAAAGGTAATTAAGAAAGAGGGAAAAAAGAAAACCAAAACCAAAGAAAAAAAACTTTTTTTAAGAGACCCAATAAGTTAAAATGACATGTACCCCTATAAGAAAAGAAGTCATTGGTACCTCTTAAAAACTGTTATTATCACCTGGGCAGCTAGAAGAATTACACTTAGAGGGAACAGTGACAAACTGTATAGGATGAAATGCCAAGACATAAATATGTATATAGATATATGTATGCATAAATATGTATATATGTGTATATATATATATACACAACTAGAGCTAAAAAAAGAGGTTAATACTAAAAGAAATGGGAAAAGAAACAAAAGGGGGTAAATTCACAAAGAAGCTCATGGAGAGAGGGGGGTGAACATCAATACACTGGAAGGTTAAAGAGGTTGGAGATAGGAAATACTTGACTCTTAGTGCATTGAAATTGACTCAAAGAGGGAAGAACAATCAAATACATTGGGTCAGAGAATTGATTTGCGCCCTATAGGGAAGTAGAAGGGTAACAAATGGACTGATGGGGAGGGAAGCAATACCAGAGAGGGAGAAGGTGAGGGGTAGTATAAAAAGACTGTAAAGATAATAAGAGGAGAATAAGAAGGGAGGGGGCAGAAAGGGAAGTAAAAGGAGGGTGGGAATTATGGGGCCTGATTAAAAACAAAACATTGGTATAGAAGGAAATAGTGAAAGAAGAAAAGGCAGGACTAGGAATAGAAATCAAAATCCTGGGAAATACATAACTGGTAATCATAACTCTGAATGTGAATGGAATGAACTCACTCATAAAACGCAAGTGAATAGCACAGTGGATTAGAAACCAAAACCCTACAATATACTATCTATAAGAAACACACATGAGGAAGGTAGACATGCATAGGAAAAAATTAAAAGGATCAAGCCAAATCTATTAGGCATAAATTGATAAAAAGAAGGCAGGAGTCACAATCATGATATCTGATAAAGCCAAAGTAAAAATAGATCTAGTTAAAAGAGATAGGGAAGGTAATTACATCCTGATAAAAGGCAGTATAGACAATGAGGAAATATCTGTACTCAAAATGTGTGCACCAAATGGCATAGCATCCAAATTTCTAAGGGAGAAACTAGTGGATGAAATAGATAGAAAAACTATACTAGTGGGAGACCTGAACCTTCCTCTATCCAAACTGGATAAATCAAAACAAAAAATAAATAAAAAAGAGGTAAGAGAGGTGAATGGAATCTTAGAAAAATTAGAGTTAGTAGATATGTGGAGAAAAATAAATAGGGACAAAAAGGAATACATCTTCTTTTCAGCAGCACATGGTACATTCACAAAGATTGACCATGTATTAGGGCATAAAAACATTGCAAACAAGTGCAATAGAGCAAAAATAATAAATGCAACCCTTCTCAGATCACAATGCAATGAAAATAATACACATATAAGTATATTCAAACATATTCAAAACAAATACAATACAATTTTGATGGAGAAAGTCACTAGAAACTGGAGAAATTGGAAAGGTTTCATATAAGAGGTAGTTTTTGAGTTAAGCTTTGAAAAAAGATAGAGATTCTAAGAGGCAAAAGTGAGGCAGAAGAGAAAGGGATATGCCAAGGTGGCAAAAACTAGACTAGAACTCAGATCTTCAGGCTCCTGGTCCAGTGTTCTTCTCAACAAATAATAAATGTTTGTTGAAAAGATTTAAATTTCCATTTCACCATGCTCAATTACCTAGTAAGTAGGAACAGAAACAGTTATTTTATTTATGTGGATACTTGTATCCATAGTTGCATCTTGCTAATAAAAATCCTCTCCCTTCCACAACTTCTCCTTCTGTGCAATATCATTCTGTATATTCAAAGCCGTCATTATAGAATGAAGAACACAGGAAATCATCTCATCCATGGCTTACTTTTTTTTGCTTAGGAACCTGAGATCCACAGAGGGAAAGGGAATAATCAAAGTTCTTATTGGCAGTAGCAGAGACAGTATTGAACCCAAAATCTCCTTAACTCCAATCCAAGCCTTTTTCTATTGTTCTGTACACTACTTCATTGGACTACAGAGTCCAGTAGAAAAGACACTGAAGACCTTCCTCAGATCCTTTTAGTATCCAAGGAATACTGTCAAAAATATAGGCTGTTTATCCTTTACTATGAGGATCAAGTGAGATACATATGTGAAAGTCTTTTAAATCGACAAAATGCCATGTATATGTAATGGAATATTGTTGTTGTTCTTATTACTGATCCCTCCCACTTATCTGGCAACAACCCTGGGTTCTTATATTTTCTATTCATTGAATAAATAATCCACAGTTATTTATAAAGCACCTACTATGTAGTAGGCACTATGCTAGGAGCTAAGGAGACAAATAAATCCAAAGGATGAAAAAATTACTACTCACTAAGAATTCACATTCTAATGAGAAAGACAAGAAGCACACATGTGACTAAATACAGCATAAATGCAAAGTAAATAAATATGCATATGCACAAAGTAGTTAAATAGTTGAGGAAGGAGGGCACTAGCAATTGGTGGGGAAAGAAGTAAAGGAAGGATTCATACAGAAGATGGTGTTTTGAGCTGTATCTCAGGAAGTAGTAGGAGGGAGTGCATTCCAGGCCAAGCTCTTTAGCTATATTCCTGGTGATGAACTCTGGTATGAGGCCTGAGAACAATAGTCCAGATAGGTTTATCACTAGAGGACTAGTCATCAGGTGATGAATTTTTTGAACTCAGCAACTAGTGGATCTCATTGTGAAACAAAGAATACCTTGAACCAGAATTAATCTCACCCAAAAGACTCAACTAGTGACCTCATGGGTGTAAGCTAAAAGCATAGTCCAGAGGTAGCACTAGACATATATCACTTTTTTCCCCTCTAACTTAATTAAGTTGGATTTAAATGTATAATAAGCCATAAAACATCCTTGAAAATTAGAACACCAACTTACAAACCCAAATCATTATTGGACCAGGCCAACAACCTCTGCTTCTCTCTGCCTTGAGCAAACCACTTCAACTCTATAGGACTCAGTTTCCTTTTCTGCAAAATGAGTTGGCTGGATTGGATGATCTTTAAGATATTTTCTAGCTGAATATTTTTGACCCCCATCTCCTAAGAAGGTTCATAGTGTAAAATGAATGACATCAGTACTCTTTATCACTCTGCATAAATGGCTCCCTTAGGCAGGTTGATTGATAGTCCCAAATGAAGCCTGCACCTATATCTGCACCCTGTTTATTTTTTGTCATTAGATATAGTTTTCTGTAAGCAACCTCTCAAGAAGAAACTCTAAACCTATTCATGTCTTCCAGTCTTCCTCTTTCCCTCTTCTCAGAAAAAGAAAGTACATGAACTTAGAGAAATCTCTTCAAATACAAACAAACCCAGCACATTTTGCCATGGAAATCAATAATACCTGCTCCCCCACCCTTTAAATTAGAGCTATTATCACAGAGGATGATCTCACATTAACTGTGGCCTGCCAGGAGAGCAGCTGCCTTTGACACTCCCAGCAAGTGCAGACCTCCAACCCAACTGGGGAAATCTTGCGTCCTCCCACCCAAAGGTTAATGAGCTATTTTTACTTCTGGTTAAAGACTAGATCAGATAGGGTCACTGGGGGATGCTTAGAAAGTTTAGAACACAAAGCACTTAACTAATGTAGGAAAGGCACAGGAGGCTGTGGAAGACAAAAGAGAGGTAGTGAAAGCAGAGAATCAATAGAAAGAAAATACTATTTCTACAGTCCCTGAAATTATGGGATTTTGTTGTGTTTTTTCCCTCCTTTAAATTTCTCTCTTTAAAACTAGATGGTGTTCTCTGCCCTGTGCTATCTTCCAGGTTGCCCAAGAGAATTCTAGAATGCACCATCCCTTTGAAGAAATGGATGCTGAAATCCCATGAGGAATGAAGAAGCCTTAGACTCATTCCTAGGTCCAGGACTGGAATTTTTATGGGTATTGTCAGAAAAACCATTGTTCCTCTCACCATCTTCAATTTCCCAAATTAGTTGCTACCTTCACAACCATAGTGTCAGGGAAGAGAGTTATCAATCATTCAAGTGATGAATAAGTCTTCAATCAGCACTGACCATGAGAAAAAAGACATGAGGAAGGATTTCTTTTTCTTGAAAAGGAAAAAATAAAATAATGTTACCTGATATTGGGGAGCTCTTAACTCTGGGAAGATAAGACTCATAGAATCGCAGAATATCAGAATTGAAAGAGATCTCTAAAGGACAAGCAGTGCATCTTATAGCTAAATAGGCATGCAACACTTAGAAAATATATAAGTTCCTTGAAGGCAGAGCACATGGTAAGGACCCCATAGCTAAGAAAATAATCAGCTTGGGAAATGAAAATATGGAGATGAAAAACACTTTACCAAATCCTTCCCAGAAACAACTTATTTTTTTTTTTGCCTCTGACTTAGGTCATAGAAACTTAGCATAGAGTCAGAAAAGGACCTTTAAAAGTCATCTAGTCTGGTCCTTCCATTTTACAGATAAAGAAATAGGGGCCTACAAAGAGAGAATGATTTACCCAGCGTCACAAGGCGAGTTCCTGAAAGGATCAGAACTAACTCCCGGTCTAAAGAAATTTGAAGGTTTAAAAAGATAATCTCTTGACTACATATGACTATTCATCACCACAAAAGCATTCATATAATGGCCAGAATAATTGGTTCTCCCAGTACTAGAATAATTTGCTTTTTCAGCATGCCGATTATCTCTATTTATTTTTAAGTTTTATTTTATTTTTTAATTTTAATTTTAATTTTTAAATTAATTAATTTATAAATTAATTTAATTGAAATTTAATTTATTTTTTAAGATCTGTGATCTCCTCAATATTTATATCCTCCCAGTGCTCTGATCATAAAGTAAATATATCTTCTAATGTTGTTTAATTTTTATACAAATCTTATAAATCTTGAATAAGTAATGCATCAAATAGGATGTTCGTGTGTGTGTGCATGTGTGTGTGTGTGTGTGTATGTGTGGGGTGTTTGAATCAGTCAACTAGCATTTATTAAGTACCTACTATGAGACACACTCTGTGTGGTGGGGGGTGAAAGGAGTGTGGTAAAATGAGAAGAGAACTGAATATAAAACCAAAAGACTTGGATTTGAATGTTGGCTAACTACTTTTATGACTGTGGAGAAGTCATTCAATGCTTCTTAGTTTTGATTTTTTTTCATGTATAAAATGAGGAAATTGTACTGGATGATTTCTAACATTTCTTCCATCTTGAGTCTATGACACAATGAGCCCCATTAGTCTCCTTTTAACTTCAAATTGTGAAGTATTGTGAGGAGGGAAATAGGCTGCTAAGTCAGTGGAGATCATGTACTGCTCCCCATTCCTCCAACCTCCTGACAACTAGGTATGAGAGAAAGAAAGAATTGTCACTTGGAAAACTCTCTGACCCTCCCTGGAAAAGACCAGCTTAGATGAAACTATAAAGGCATGAAGCATCAGGACTTTGGGATGCTATGAAACTAAGAAGGGAAGGCAGAACTAGGTGTTACCCCTTGCACAAATTGGTTTCTTTCTTTTCTTTCACTTTTTCAGAAAAGGCTATTAAGCAAAGTAAGTGTTGCTTGCAATTCTGAGGAAGGAAAGGCAGGGATTTGGGGATTTAGGAATGTCAAGAAATGGAATGAGTGCTAGATCACTTCTGATGCCAATTATTTATTTACTTCCCTGCACCTCAGTTTCCTCATAGTTCTAATTATTTGAATCACTCACCTGACAAGCTGTGTATTGATAAGATTGAAGTAGATCCTATAATCATCCTCTCTGAAACTTTCATTACTTTTAGTTCTGCCTTCTAGGGCTAAGCAGAAAAGTCTAGTCTCTGAAACATTGGCAACTTTCCAAGTATTTGAAGGTAACCATCATGTTTCCCTAAAGTTTGCTCTGTAATTGTTCCATGTATGAGATGGTCTCCAGTCCACTCATGATAATTATCTCCCCAATCTAGACATACTCACGCTTATCAGTATATATATTCTAAAATATATTTCCCAGAATGGAACACAATATTCCAGTTGTTGTTGGTTGAGTAGTTGTTGGTCCAGTAGTTGACTAGGTCGAGTATGGTTCTTCTATTACCTCCTTATTCTGGATGCTCTTGCCCCTTTCATGAAGCCTAGGATAACATTAGCATTTTTCTTTCTTTTTTCTTTAATTTTCATCAATTGAGCACCTTCTTTGTGCTAGGAACTATACTTGCTCCTGGGGATCTAAAGACAAAAAGGCAAAAAAAAATCCCTCCCAAAACAGTCTCTGCCCTTAAGGAATGTGCAATTTATCTAGAGAAACATGTGCTAAGGGGAGAAAGTATATATGAAATTGTGCCAAAGAAATAGGACATTAAGGAGGGGATGTGGTCAAAGAGAAGGTACTAGTAGCTTGGGGAATTAGAGTTTGTAGAAGGTAACATTTGAACTGAGTCTTTGAAGGAAACCAGAAATGTAAAGAGGCAGAGGTGAAGAGAAAATTCATCCCAGGCAAGGGGGACAGCCTAGGGAAATGCATAGAATTAGGAAATGAAATGTTCTTTATCAAGAGTACCAAAAAAAAGTCCAATTCAGCTGAACAAAAGAGTATATAAAGATGAATAATGTATAGTAAGACTGGAAAAGTAGGTTGGTGCCTGGTTAAATACTAAACAAAGGGAGATTGTATTTGATCCTAGAAATTAATAGAGAACTACTAGATTTTTATTGAGTGTGGCAGTGCCATAGGCAGATGTAAGCAGTAAGGAAATCACTATCATAGATGTATGGAAGACCTATTGTAGAAGAAAGAAAATTAGAGTGAGATACATTGGGGAGCAGGGAGCAATCTATTGTAATAGTCCAAGCCAGTTAGAAGTGAAAAGTATCTAAAAGAGGGCGGTTGTACAGAGACCAAAAAGGAGAGAGGAGAGAGGTTACAATATCCAAAATGTTATCACTGGAAGGGATACTTAGAGGTCACCTAACACAATCCTCTTAATTTACAAATAGGAAAACGAAGACCAAGAGAAGTTAAATGACTTGCCCAAGGTTACATAGGTAGTAGGTGAACCAGGTTCTTTAACTCAATCCAGCATTTTTCTAAACATTGGTAAAGGTAGAATCAGTATAACTTGAACCCTGATTGAATATGTGGATGAAGAAGAGAGAGATGTGAAATATGACTTCCTGTCACACTGTTAACTCATTTTGAGCTTGCATTCTCCATTCCCTACCTCTCATGAATACCACCATCTTTATGGATCTTCTCAGACAAGGATTGAAATTGTGGAGACATTTAAAAGTTATTTACCAACATAAGAGAAATACAAATCAAAACAACCTTGAGTTTTCACCTCATACTAGTCAAGTTGTCAAATATGACATATAATGGGAATAGTTAAAGTTATTGTGATTATAGAGACACTTGAGAATGCGTAGAGGGAAGCTATGCATTG
This sequence comes from Monodelphis domestica, assembly GCF_027887165.1. Taxonomy (NCBI): domain Eukaryota; kingdom Metazoa; phylum Chordata; class Mammalia; order Didelphimorphia; family Didelphidae; genus Monodelphis; species Monodelphis domestica. The sequence continues at coordinate 436,859,971 of NC_077227.1, forward strand.
GTACAGATATTCTGGAAAGCACTATGAAATTTCACAAATAAATTGACTGCAATGTCATCCTTTAACCCCGAAATTTCACTACCAAGCATGTACCCCGGAGGGATCACTCACAAAAACAAAAGGCTCCATATAAACCAAAATATTTATATTAGCACCTTTCTTGTTGTAGTAAAGAAGAAAGGAGATGCTCACAGAGTATGGAATATTTCAACAGATTGTGATACATGATATAATGCATTACTATACTATAAGAAATAAATACAGAGATGCAAAAACCATACAAACTGATGCAAATTGAAACGACTAATATAACAGTATTCACATTCACTACATCAATGTAAATGAAAGCAACAACCATTAAAAAATCAAAACAAAATGTTTTAAAATTGCAGAGTAAAACCTAGGCCTCAAAGAAGAGCTATCACAAGACAATCGATCCTGCCCACTACTTTTGCATGGACAGGCTCTCATGGGTGCTGAATATTGTTTATACCACCAACTTTTTACAATTTTTGATAAATTTTAATTTTTTCTCTTTTTTATTCCTTTTTATAAGGTTAGCTCTCTGGTTGAAATAGAAAGGATAATTGGGGAAATAGGTAATATTAAAAAAAAACTTTAAAATTCTAGATTTAGAAAACTAGGAATTTTCCTCATTAATTCAAATCTTTATGTTCAGTTGTGTTTAGAAGGAACCTCACTAAAATAGTAAACATTAAATTGAAGTAGAAATGAATATTAAAGCAATGAATATATCAGCCACACTCCCCAAAACACACTATTCTTCCCATGCAATCTGAGACTACAACTCCTTTAAACTCATGACTGGTGGTAAAGACATAATCTCAATCTCTGCTGCAGTCTCTGCTCCTGACTGATCTAAGACTAAAGACTTCAGTGAAGAGCCAAGTGTATGCCTCAAATAACCTGCTCGTTTTGCTCCTGTCTTCTGATGAATGCCAACTGTGCAGCCTCTCCTTTTCCCCCTGGTTCTTGTCATCTGAGTCATTATTGCTTTCTTTTGGGCAAGAATCAGTCCTTCTTTCCCATAAAAGTGGCCCTCCACAGCCTCTGTGTGAAAATATCTCTGATCATTTCACTGAGGGGAAGCCAGGAGTTGTCCTTTTCAGCTTTGATGAGAAAAAAAAAAACAAAACTCTCCTCCTTTCACCCTTGGTTATGATGAATATCTTCCTTCGTTGGGGAGCACAGAATGGGTTGGGGGACAGGGAAAGAAAGAAAATGCACAAAAGGTGCTTCCATGCTCCAAGTCATAGACTACAGTCGCTAAACATTTCACTGCTACTGTTGTCTAAACACGTCTATACTTGTGAAACAATGATGAAAGTTGGAACATCAGGTTTTGTCTAATACCTTTCCTGCATCCAGTGCAGCTAAGTTCACCTCTGGGCTTCTATTTCAAAAGGAGATTGCCTTAGGGTGGAGTACAAAAGGAAGCTAGGAAGGAAAAGGGGCTCAAAGAAAGGAGAGATATGGAGACTGAAGAAAACATTCTAAACTTCACAGCTGGGCTAATCCCCAACTGGATTCAGGGTCAAGCTTGCTGTCAAGTGTGGGAAAGAATGGGAAACACTGAATAGGCTATTTTAACCCCTCCCTCTGACTTAGTCTATTCATTCTTTCATTCAATCACTTAGTCTATCATTAATTCAACAAGCAAATACTAAATCTCTAATATGTGTCAGGCACTGTGTTGGAAATATAAACTCAAAAGTGAAATACTTCTTGTCCTCAAGGGACTTCATTCCACTAAGGCAAAGGGAGCAACCAAGATGCACGTAAATAATTCAATACAAAATATATACAAAGTAATTTTAAGGGGGAAGACACTAAACTAAAGGTGTCAGGAAATACCTAAGGCTGGAAGAAGCCATCTAGGATATCTTAACTGACCTTTCTACCTAATATATCCTAGCCTCTCTGCCTGATTCATTCTAATCCCCCCCAAAAAAAAACCCCAACCCTGTCCATGTATCCTTCTTCCAAAGTGCTAAATTTCTAAAACCTTTTCTCATATAACTAGGGAAACTTATAGCAATTAAATAAAACAAGCCCTCACCATTGTCACGCTGACCTTTTGTCAACATGACAGTGTCCTTTAGTAGTACAGGCATAGCTTCATTTTCATTACACTGAATGCTGCCTTTAGTTGGCATTTTCTTGGGGTTGAATTCCTTTAGGATAAGGGTTTGGACCAGAAAAAAGCAAATTGACCTGAGATAGTTGCATTTAGTGTGAGAAAGCTAATGTCCCTGTACAACTTCGAGGAAAGGGGATGAGATTTCAGTGACTTTGAGTTTCCTTGGAAACTCAGAAGGGTTGGAGACAGACAGGAGCACAGTTCAGCTGAAGAGTTAATTACCAGGGTCTCAGTTCAGAGATTAACCAAACAAATAGTGTGGGATGGTCAGAAAGGGAGAGTTTAGCTCCTAAGAGCAAATCACTCATGTCAGGGTTAATGTATACTGGTTACTGCTTGTCTGGGCCTTCTTTGTGTAATTTTTCTATGCTTCATCTTTATTACTCATACTGTTTATCATAAATCTCAGGAGTAGAGTATGAAGTTCATATCCTTAGAAATGGAAGATGTAGGGAAAAATGATCATGTGGCTGATACCTTTAGACCCATTAGTGAATGTCTACACAATCAATATCTGGTACCAAAGGAAAAAATCCATGTAATTGATCATTTGATATACAAGAAAAATTATTGGGTGATTTGATTGAATTTTTAACTTTTTCAAAATTATGTTGGTGTCACATAGATGCTGTGTAAGTTTGCAGAAGGGTGTCAGAAGAAGATCTAATTTTTCTCCTCTATAATATTAGAGTTTGGACTACTTGATATCTAAAGCTCCCTTCTAACTCTGACATTCTGTGATTCAATGACTATCTTGGCATAGGGGAAGGGTATGGGCAATTAGGTGTGAAAAAGACTTAAACACTCTAATTTATGCTATACTCCAAGCTGAAGTCTATATAAAGGAGCTATGAAATGATGCTCAGAACAAATGAAAAGGAAATGTATAATCAATGTAGATAGCCAGAGAAGATTGATCTGAAATATTTGGGCTATCTATGTGGAAGCAGTTTATTACTCACTTTTTTATTATAAAAACTTGGTCTATAGTTATGGAAATAGGCAGTGAGGGCTACTGCTGGCTCACTTCAAGATCAATTAAGTGCCTCAGTTTCCACAATTATTAGCACCTTTGTTTTTTGAAGGTATGCTAAAAACTTTATATTTATATCATGTTATGATAGATTATAGTAGATTATATTATGATAGAGTTGAAGCTGGAAAGGAACTTGGAGGTCTTTAAATCCAACCTCTCCATGATGATGAGGAAAGTGAGACTCAAACAAGTTATGAAACTTTCCAAACATCTTAAATGCCTAAAGTAGTATTTGAACTCAGGTCTTCCTGATTCCAAATTTATTATCCTAGTCTCTATATCATGTGTTCCATAAATAAATTGTGAATGCCTTTAAAGTTAGAATAATCAATGTTTACTAATTGACTGACATAATACAGTAAGGTTTAAAAAAGAGCATTCCTTCCAACAACTTTGTGAGATAATCAGTATAAGTATTTTTGTTCCTATTTTCCAGACATGGAAACTGAGATTCTGAATGGTTGAGACCCCGAGTCCCATTGCTAGTAGGTATCTGAGGATATTCCCTAGTGCCAAATCCACCAATCATTCCACAATGTCACTCTGCCTCTCTTATGTGAAATGACGATGTATGTGTTAAAGCTTTAATTTTCATGAAAAAAAAAAGACATATCAATCCAAGACAATTATTTTTAGAATCCTGGAGCTGGAGATTCACTAGAGAGATTTTTTTATATACCATACTCAGGCTAGTTAATGTCTTAACAAGGGTGTCTATTTTCATCTTGGTGACATTCAATAATAATCTCTCTCTCTACCCCAACAACACTTTCCACTTACTTGTATTGATGGTCAAAAGTGCTTTCTTTCATCATATCACGTTGTCTTCTGCTTTGATTTAAACCTATTTCCTCTATTTTCAGCCTCTGTAGACATGGGGGGAAAGTGCTCAGGATCTTCCATTTACACTTGAAGATTATCAATATGTTTCTATCATTTTAATACCCTAACAATTATAACTCAAATGTCATAGTATCATATATTTAGAACTAGAAGGGATTTTAATAGGACTAATTAATATTTACCAGCATTTCCCTAAAGGAGTTTCTTGGCTCCCTTCCCCCAGCCACAGCAGAGGGAGACCCAAGCCCTTCCTTCTTACTTAATCCTTTTGTTTGACCATCTGATTGCAGGTTCTTTTTAAGTAAAAGCATAAAAAACAATGAAGAGTGGCTGGGATCCTTTGGATTTGGTTCACCATAAGTCACCAACCATGTCCTTCACCATATCCTGCCCTCATGATCAGACACATTTTTCAAAGAGGCTAAGTGGCACCATATTGTTATATATATATATATATATATATATATATATATATATATATATATATATATATATACACATATATGTATGTATATATATATATAATGTATATGTATATTATAACAATATATGTATATTACTCTTTTATTGGAAAGCAAACCTCCTTTTGTTATCTATTTAGTGATTTTTGAGTTCCTCATTTCACCCCAGTATCAAACCGGAACTAAGAGAGTACTGGTATTTGAGCTACTTGGATTATACTCCATTTAAAATAAGGAAATCCAATCCCAGAGAGGGAGAAAGGGGCAGAGATGGTATTTGAACTCAAGTCCTCTGATAAGTTCAGCATGCTTTTCACTACAATATGCTGACTCTTCTATGGGCTCAAGCCTCTGCTAATCTTAATTAATACTCCCTTCACTACTACTGGTCCATAACCTGGAATATTCTGGATTTCTTCTCCAAGTTGCTTTGACAATAATGGAATCTATGATAGATATATGTAAAAATATTATCTAAATCTAAAATAATAACATTATAACATATTATTATTATAATACTTATATTAATATAATAACATAATATATCATATATAATATCATAATATAATGAAAATAATTTATTACAGGGGGATCTAGGTAGCTCAATGGATGTCTCAAAGCCATGCCTAGAGACAGGAGGTCCTGTGTTTAAATCTGGATTCAGACACTTTCTAGCTGGATGAACCTAGGCAAATCACGTAAACCCCATTGCCTAACTCTTATTGCTCTTTTGCCTTAGAACCAAGACACAATATTGGTTCTAAGATGGAAGATAAGGGCTTAAAAATAAAATAATAATAAAATAATTAATTATAATCAATCAAGGAGATTTCTAGAGGCAGAGCCAAGATGGTGGACTGAAGAATTAGCCAAGCTTTTCTAACACTCCTTTTTAAATAACTTTAAAATAAAACTTCAAATAGTATTCTATAGTAGCAAAGTCAATAATTGGTTAGAGTGTGGCCCATTCTTCCAGTCTAAGCAACTGAGGAGGTCAGATAAAGAAATCTATGACAGGGTGAGGAGGCTAACCCCAAACCCATATAGATAAAATAGCAGTGGTGGGACAAGGTAGTGGTAACAAAAGCAGCAGCAGCTTCAGGAATTCTCAAGCCAACGATAATATTGGGGTTTTAGCAACCTGTCAGGAAGAAATTATAGGTAGGCCAAGAGACAAGAGTTCTTGGATTCAAATCTGATCTCAGACACTTCCTATCTGTGTGACCCCGGGCAAGTCATTTAAGCTCCATTGCCTAGTCCTTATTGCTCCTCTGTCTTGCAATCAATAGACAGTATTGATTCTAAGACAGAAGATAAGGGTTAAAAAAAAAAGAAAGAAATTACAGGGTATCTTTGCACTACCACTGATATATGACCAGATATTGTTTGGCAACTCCAATACCTATACCTGCTTCTAGGACCTAGTTCAAGGGAAAAAGGAGAACTTTCATTCAAGAGAGAATGGAAGCCCATTATCACTTCTGACACTAAAAGATCAGGGACCCTGAGGAATAGTATTATTTCCAATTCTAAGGGAAGAGAGGTCCAGGGACCCTTCCTGGATAAATAGGAGTGGATAGACTAAGAGAGCAATGATCATATCTTTCCCCAGATCACACCATCTGGGAAACACCAAAAACTTCTACACTCCCTGAACTAGCTCTAAAAATAGCAATGGGAAAAATCCTGAAGCTTGAGACAGACCCCTCCCACCCTACTCTGGATGCTGAGAACAGAGACCAATATTAACATAAAGTTCCACGTCAATAAATAGAATGGGAAAATGAGCAAATGACAAAAAAAATCTTACCATAAAGTCTACTATGGTGATAGGGAAGATTAAAACACACATTCAGAAGATAATGAAGTCAAATATATATATAAGCAAAGCCCTAAAGAAAAATGTGAATTGGTACAATCCCAGCAAGGATTCTCAGGAAAGGTCAACAATTATTTTTAAAATTAAATAGGAATGGAAGGGGGAAATAGGTAAAGAAATGAGAGGGGAGAAAGAAAATTATGAAAAGAAAATTAATTGGTTGGAAAAAGAGGCACAAAAATAATGCAGAGTTGGCCAAATGGAAAAAGAAATACAAAAACTCACTGAAGAAAACAATTTCCTAAAAATTAGAATTGGGAAAATGGAAGTCAGTGACTTCATGAGACATAAAATCAATTAAAAAATAGAATGAATTACAGGAGGAAGTAGACAGTAAAACAATACTAGTGAAGAGCCTCAAATTTCCCCTTCAGCTAGATAAACCTAATCATAAAATAAATAAGAAGTCAAGAAGATGAATGGAATCTTAGAAAAGTTAGATATGATAGGCCTCTAGAGAAAACTAAATGGGAATACTTTTTTCTCAGCTGTATATAGCAACTTCACAAAAACTTCACAATCAAATACTAGAAAAGCAGAAATATTGCATGCATCCTTTTCAGACCATAATGCAATAAGATATATATTTAATAAAGGGTCATAGAAGCATACATCAAAAGGTAATTGGAAACTAAATAATCTAATCATTAAACTAAACTAAATAATAAAATTAAACAAAGAATGAAGGGGTAAAAGAACGAATCAGAAAAACAATAATTTCATTAAAGAGAATGACAACATTGAGACAACATTCCAAAATTTGTGGGATATAGACAAAGCATAATGTAGGGGGAAATGTATGTCTCTAGAGGCATACATCAATGAAAGAAAGAAAGAGTAGGCCAACAAATTAGACATGCAACTAAAACTACTATAAAAACTAAAAATCTCCAATTAAATGTCAAAACTGAAGTCCTAAAAATCAAAGGAGAAATTAATAAAATTGAAAGTTTTAAAAAATTGAACTATTAAATAAAATGGTGAGTAGGCATTATAAAGAAAAAAAAAACCTAAAATAAATCCTTGGTTAATTTGATTTTTTTAAAAAAAGGAGTAGTGTCAAAAGTATCAAAAAAGGACTAGTATCAAATACAAAAAGAATAAATGCACCATCAATAAAGATGAAATGAAATGAATTATTAGGAGTTATTTAAAACTCACAATGTAAGTGAAATGGATGTTTACAAAATATAATGTTTATAAATATTTGCCAGAATATTTACAAAATAAAAACTTTCTAGAGTAACAGAAGAAGAAATAGAATTATGAAATAACTGTATCTTAGAAAAAGAAGTTGTCATCTTTTTGCTCCTAAGGGGAAAAAGCCTTAGGACCAGATGGATTTAAACAAGTGAATTCCTACCAAATATTAAAGAATAACTAATCCCAATACAATACAATGTACTTGAAAAATAAGTAAAACAAGTTCTATCAAATTCCTTTTATGATACAAATTTGGTTTTGATACATAAACTAGGGAGAGTAAAAACAGAGAAAGATAAAAGACAGACCAATTCTTTAATGAATATTGAAGCAAGGGGGCAAGTAGCTTAGTAGATTGAGAGCCAGGCTTAGAGATGGGAAGACCTGGGTTCCAATCTGACCTCAGACACTTCCTAACTGTGTAATTCACTTGACCCCCATTGCCTAGCCTTTATCACTCTTCTGCCTTGGAATCAATGCCCAGTATTGGTTGGTTCTAAGACAGAATATAGGGGTTTTTAAAAAATTGAAGCAAAATTTTAAATAAAATTCTGGCAAGGAGATTATAACAATATATCATAAAGATTATACACTATGAACAGGTAGCATTTAGAGCAAGAATGCTGGACTGATTCAATATTAGAAAAACCATCAGCATAATTGGCCATATCAATAATAAAAACAAAAAAATCATATTATTATATCAATAAGTGTAGCAAAAGCCTTTGACAAAATACAATACCTACTCATATAAAAACACTAGAAAACATAGGAATCAATAAAGCCTTTGTTGAAATCATAAATAATATCAATCTAAATCCAAGAACCAGTATTATCTGTAATAGGGGTAAGCTTAAAGCCTTCCCAATAAGGTCAAGAGTGAAGCTAGGATGTCCATTATCACTACTATTATTCAATATTGTACTGGAATTTCTATCTATAACAATAAGACCAGAAAAAGAAATTGAAGGAATAATAATAGGCAATGAGACAACAAAACTATTACTCTCTGCAGATGATATGATAGTATACTGAGAGCTCCATAGAGAATCTACTAAAAATTAGTTGAAACAATTAACAACTTCAGCAAAATTGTAGGATACAAAATAAACCCACATAAATAATCAACATTTCTACATACTGTCAAGGAAATCCAATGGGAAGAAATAGAGAGATACCATTTAAAATAATTGCAGACAATATGGATTACTTGGGAATCTTCTAGAAGGGGGGGGGGGGGATATAGGGATTACATGAATACAATTACAAAACACTTTAAATGAAGACAAATCTAAACAATTGGAGAAATATTCATTGCTCTTCTATAGGTTAAAACAATAAATTAATTGTCTAGTTGTTATTTTCTAGTCTTATTGTCTAGTTGTTAATTTACTCATTCAGTACTCTACCAAACTTCCAAAAAAATATTTTTAGAGGTAGAAAAATAGTTACAAAATTCATTTGGTAAAGTAAGAGGTCAACAATATGATGAGAATTTTTAAAATACATATATAAAGGAGGAAATATATGTATAAATATACATATGGGTGTGTGTATATATATATTATATATATATATATAATATATATATATATATATATATATATATATAAAAGCAGCAGAGCAGTTCCAGATTTCAAACTATAGAGTGAAGTGGTAATCATCAAAACAATATGATACTGGCTAAGAAATAAAATGGTGGATCTGTGGAATAGATTAAGCACACAGTACACAGTAGTGATAGACCATAGTAGGGAAAGCTAGATAGCACAGTGAATAGAGCACTATGCTTAGAATCAGAAAGATTCACTTTCCTTTGTTCAAATCCAGCCTCAAACATTTTCTTGCCATGTGACTCTGGGCAAATAATTTAAGCCTATTTGCCTCAGTTCCTCATCTATAAAATGAGCTGAAGAAGTAATAGCAAACCACCCCAATATCTTTTTCAAGAAAACCACAAAGAGGGTCTAGATGGAGACAGACCTGATGGAAATGACTGAACTATATAAAAAAAAGGCCATAGTAATCTAGTGTTTGATAAACCTAAAGATATACCTCTTGGGTAAGAACTCATCATTTGACAAAAATTTATGAGAAAATCAGAAAGTAGTTTAGCAAAAACTAGGCATGGATCAACATTTTACACCAGGATAAGATCAACATGGATAAATAATTTAGACATACACGGTGATAATATAAACAAATTAGGGGAGCATGGAAAAATGAAATGTGCCTGTCAGCTCTTAGAATAAAGGAAGCATTTATGACCAAAGAAGAGATAGAGGAGATTACAGGAAAAAATAGATAATTTTGATTACATAAAATTAAAGAGCCTTAGCACAAAAAACAAAAATGTAGACAAAATTATAAGGAAACTGGAAATTGGGGGGGGGGGGGATATATAGCAAGTTTCTCTGTTAGAGAACTCATTTTTCAAATATATAGAGAACTGAGCCAAATTTATAAAAATAAGATCCATTCAAGAAGATGGTCAAAATATATGAACAGACAGTTTTCAGAAAAGAAATCAAAAGTATCAATAATCATTTAAAATGCAATAAATCATTGGTGATTAGAGAAATGCATACTAAAACAACTCTGAGAAACCACCTCACACAGACTAACATGATAGAAAAGGAACATGCCAAATGCTGGTGGGGATAGGGAAAAAACTGGATGAATAATACCATTTTGTGGAGTTCTGAACAAGTCCAACCATTATGGAGAACAAGTTAGAATTATACCCAAAGTGCTATAAAACTGCATACTCTTTGACCCAGCAATTGCTCAGTCATGCATAATCAGGTCTGTATCCTAAAAAGAAAAAAGAAAATGGAAAACAATCTGATACTGGCTATTTGTATAAAAACATTTTAATAGCTCTTTGTATCATAGCAAAGAATTGGAAATATAAGAGAATGTCCATTAATTGGAGAATGGTGAATAAGGTATGATATATGATTGTGATGCGATACTATTGTGCTATAAGAAATGAGGAACAAGATAGTTCCAGATAAACCTGGGAAAACTTACATGAATTCATGCTAAGTAAATAGAATCAGGAAAACATTGTACACAGTTACAGCAATATTATAAGGATGATGAATTTTGAAAGACTTGGCTACTCTGATTAAAACAGTTATCCCAAGAGAATTCCAAAAGACCCATGATGAAAAACACTCTCTACTTCCAGAGATAGAATTGATGATCTGTGAATCCAAAGGGAAGGATACTTTTGAAATTTTTTTATTGTTTTATTTTGTTTCTGTTTTCTTTTGTAACAGAGCTAATTTTTGCTTGACCTCACATTTATAATCTATATCAAATTGCTTACCACCTTAAGGAGGGAGAGGGGCAAGAGAAAAAAAAAGAATTTGGAATAAAAAATTGCTAATGATTGTTAAAACAAAGTTTTAAATCTATTTTGGAAACATTGAATTAAATAAATTTTTAAAAGAGGAAAAAATCAATCATATCAATAAGCATTTATCAAGCACCTACTGTGTGCTGGGCACTGTATTAATCACTGGAGATGCAAAAAGAGACAAAATGCAGATCCTGCCCTCAGAGAACTTACAATCTGATGGATGACCTGCCCTCAGAGAGCTTACAATCTGATGGATGAGAGCATAAAAGAAACTACATATAAAATGAGCTATATACAGGATAAGAAATAATTTTAAAAGGCTAGAATTAAGAAGAGGAATGGAGGAGCATCTAGGTTGTTCAATAGAGAGAAAGCCAGACCTGAAGGAACTTCCTAGCTGTGTAATCCTGGATAAATCACTTAAACCTCCATTGCCTTAGTCCTTACCACTCTACTGCCTTAGAACCAATACCTAGTACTGATTTTAAGACAGAAGGTAAGGGTTTAAAAAAATAAGAAGAAAGGGATTGAGGAAGTCTATCTATAGAAGGTGTGATTTTTGTGGGACTTAAAGCAAGTCAGAAGGTATCAGTATTGGGATTTGAAGAGAGAGAGCATTCCAGGAATGATGGACAGCCAGAGAAAATCCCCAGAGCCAAGAGAAGGTTATCTGATAAATAATAGATCTTAATTATAGTACACTTTTTTAAAGTTTGCAAAGACCTTCCTTTATTTACATTATCTAATTGGGTTACCACAATAGATTTGGGTGGCAGGTGCTAATATTGTCTCCCTTCTTCCTCTTCACAATGAATATGGTTATATCTAAATAGAAGGACCATGAAGATAAGAAACGAATTTTCTACATCCCTGCATCTTCCTAACCCAGACCACACCTAGCACTTCATAAAGTCTCCCACTTAGTAATTCTCACTGATTGTTGACTGACTTCATTGTTCATTGAATAGCAGGAAAGATGCTACTATTAGCTCTTGCGATAGATTCTTACTTTTTCCAGTGTCCTTTCAAAAAGCTGCTTGGAATACCCACAGGGTCAGGATCATCCTAGACCTTTAATAATTTGGTTTGACTCAATTTCCTGAGCCAACTCAACAAGCATTAGTTTCTGCTGTATTCGAAGCACTGTGCCACTCACTGGAAGTGAGGCAAAGTTGACAGTCTCATAAAGAGATGACACAAACACAGATAACTTTACTATGCAGTATCACAGAAGAAGTGTTATTAAAGAAATTCAAGCAACTTGAGGCCTGAGAGAGAGGGTCAGGGACACTTAGAATCAATCTAACCTGAAATACACCTTTCAGCAAGCTCTTTTTCCAGTACCTTATTTCAAGAATGCTTAGAATGACTACTTTTTCTAAAAACTACAAACCCAAATCAGTAGAATCTTTCTGTTAGACTGGACAATCTCTGGAGGTACTTCTCAGCCTTCAGTCTTTTTTGTTTTTCAACAGCTCCCCAGTGGCTCTGAAACTGAACAAGAGTCTCATCTCTGTAAATCCATAAACATCAGGCAGCCATGTGTTTTGGAATCTCTGCTATTGCATATGGAGCTACAACCACTCATGGATGATGGGGGACCTCTCTCACCTCCAAGCTTCCAAGTGCCAAGTGACACACTGCTATGTAGGTAAGAGGAAGGTTTGCTAGAATCTCTGCCATACCAGGGGATCTGGGCACAACTTGCTAGTAGATTGGCTCTGGCCTTAGCTTCAAAAGATGGGAACTGGGCAAGGACAGAGGATAGCAAAAATACCACATGAAAATACCAATATAAGGGGTGAGTACACTATACCTTCTCTGATCCAAATAGTAGATGGTCTTAGTTGATGTTCCATACTAGGGAAAAAAGCAACAATTAGCAAACAGAAGACTCAAGACTTTCAGTCCAGAGAAGAGATGCCACATATAATGAAAACAACTTTTTCCCCCTTTTTTCTTGTTTCTAAAGAAATGCATTGGATATGCAGAAAACAGTGCAATATCAAAGACTGGTAGAGAATGAAACAGAACCATTTACACATTGTAGAAAGTTGTATTTTCTGTTGAGAGTTTCTCCTTGGGCTTTACATTTTGGGTGGGAAACATCCTGAAATGGTTAAACATCACGAGGAAGACAGTTGCATGATAATGGTGTCACCTCATTGCTTCCAGTGGAGGTATAGCAAGAAATTACCTGGGTCAAGCAGTACTAATTATATATCCAAATCAACTGTTGAAAATAAATTTATTTGAGTAGAGAACAGAGGTATGGTAGGAAAAAACAGATATCCTGCAACACTGCTGCCACCATTAAGGTATTGGCATACAAGAGGGTAAGATTGATCTGGGTAAGAGTTCATATAGGGGTTAGCCTCTATGAAGAGCAAGTATGCCAGCTGTTAGCTTCTTATTTTAATTTATGATATTTACTAAGTAGGAGCTAAGCTCAGTTTTCATTGTTTTCATTCTAATAATGGAGAGCAAATGCTATCAGGATCCTCTAAGTTTCAGTGACCTGGATCAAAGCTCCTACTATGCCAACCTGGTTATAACTCTGGCTTCCAATTCTACTGTCAAGCTTCAAGAGCTTTATGAAGCTATCTCACTTTGCCTCCTTTCAGGTGAAAAAAAAGTAATTAAACAAACATACATGATGTATCTACTATATATGGAAAGCAGAGCCAGTCACTGAGAAAAGAAAGGTTTAAATAAATCAATCCCTTCTCTCAAAGAATTTACAATCTAGTAGTTACTAAAATCACAGTCGCAAGATCTCAGAGCTAGAAAGGAATATAAGGGCCTTTAATTTTACTTATTTTAAAAAGGGCTTATGTGAAGTCCCATAAAAAATTAGTATTAGATGCAGGACTAGAATTCAGATCTCTTACCTCTCCAGCCAAAGCAGTTTCCATTACTTCAAGCATCTAGCAAGAATGAGAAAGGAAAGGACACAGTTTCTTCATTCTCTTTTGCTATTTTTTTAATCTTAGCAATAGGGGCTACATGTCAGATCCTTTGCCATAAATCATCAGGGATGCTGTTTGAGAACAAGGTGATGTAGTGGAGTGAATACTTGAATATGTTTAGAGGCACTGGTTAAAGCGCTAGGCTTGTCACTACATGAGACCTTGGGTTAATCACATCTTTTCTCTGGGCCTCAATTTCCTCATCTATATGAAGAAAGATAAAATTATTAAACATGGAGATATATGGATTATAAATATATAGAGATATGTCATATATAATATGTGAAGAATGAAAGAGAGAGGAAGAGAGGGAGAGAGAGGGAGAGAGAGGGGGGAAAGAAGGGGAGAAAGAAAGTGAGAAAGAGAAAGAAAGAGAAGGAAAGAGAGGAAAGAGAGAAAGAGAGAAAGAGAGAAAGAGAGAAAGAGAGAAAGAGAGAAAGAGAGAAAGAAAGAAAGAAAGAAAGAAAGAAAGAAAGAAAGAAAGAAAGAAAGAAAGAAAGAAAGAAAGAAAGAAAGAAAGAAAGAAAGAAAGAAAGAAAGAAAGAAAGAAAGAAAGAAAGAAAGAAAGAAGAAAGAAAGAAAGAAAGAAAGAGAGAGAGAGAGAGAGAGAGAGAGAGAGGGAGGGAGGGAGGGAGGGAGGGAGAGAGAGAGAGGGAGGGAGGGAGGGAGGGAGGGAGGAAGGGAGGAAGGGAGGAAGGGAGGAAGGGAGGAAGGAAGGAAGGAAGGAAGGAAGGAAGGAAGGAAGGAAGGAAGGAAGGAAGGAAGGAAGGAAGGAAGGAAGGAAGGAAGGAAGGAGAAGAAAGAAAGAAAGAAAGAAAGAAAGAAAGAAAGAAAGAAAGAAAGAAAGAAAGAAAGAAAGAAAGAAAGAAAGAAAGAAAGAAAGAAAGAAAGAAAGAAAGAAAGAAAGAAAGAAAGAAAGAAAGAAAGAAAGAAAGAAAGAAAGAGAAGGAAAGGAGGAAGGAAGAAAGGAAGGAAGGAAGGAAGGAAGGAAGGAAGGAAGGAAGGAAGGAAGGAAGGAAGGAAGGAAGGAAGGAAGGAAGGAAGGAAGGAAGGAAGGAAGGAAGGAAGGAAGGAAGGAAGGAAGGAAGGAAGGAACTTGAATTAGATGATCTCTGAGAACCCATCTATTTCGGACCTTTTAGAAACATTTCCCCTGACCCAGAGATTCCTTCCAGACTTTATTGTTACAGGGAGGTAGGTGAAGCAGTAGACCAAGATTTCCACTATTTTGTACTTACTCAGACTAAGGAGAAACTCAGCATGCTAATTAACAGATCAAAGAAAATCATTTGGGGAATTGACAGTATCTTTTTTAAAGGAACAGTTACTAAAAGAGGTCAGACGTGGAGGACCAATGAAAAGAAAGCTAGTTCTCTTTTGAAAGCCCCCTGAGGACTTCAGAGGAGAGGTTTATAACATTAAAAAATTTGATAAATACTCCTCACTTCTAGCAATGAAAGCTTAAGATCAGAATTAGAGAAATGAAGAGATTTGGTGACCTTTGGTGTTTTGTTTTGTTTTTAGTAATAAAAGCTCATGTTAATGTAGCACGTTAAAGTTTGCAATGTGTTTTCCATATATTATCTCTTCTGGACCTTACAATAACCTTGTGAAGTTTGTGCTGTTCTTACCCCCATCTCAGAAATGGAAACTAAGGCTAAGGGAGGTTAAGTAATTTTCCCAAAGTCATATAAGTTAGCAAGGCCTGATTTGAGCTGATCTTTAAAATTCAAGACCAGCACTCTATCTGCAACCATACACCACCCCTACATGCCCTGAACAAATGTTTTAGCAAATTTGACTTTCTAAACTGAATCCTATGTTCTTCCTAACATCTATTTCATGTTATCCAAGATCACTCAAGAAACTAAACTGAAAACTTTCATTAGGGAAGAGTCTAACTTATTGCCTAGGCTAAAGTGCCCAAGAAATGCTTTGGAAGTGCATTCATAACTTTGCAGTTTCATCCTGACTCCTGATCTCCTCAGCACTCTCCTGGAGAGAGAATGTTTCCCAGGCCAATGATTCCCTGATACCTTACTCTTCTCCTAAAACTTAATTACTTTCTTTCTCCTTTTCTTTCTTTTCATCAGTATGTTCACAGTCTAATAGGCAAGGTGGAAACATCAGACTTTTCTAGTAAGGGTTGCTGTCTGAAACACAATTGATTTGCAAAGTAGGGTCCTAAGTCTTTTTTACAGAGACTGATTATTCCTATATAAAATTTCAAACTGGAGCATGCTTGCTTGATAATCTGGGAGATACTTGTTATTAAATGGACCTTTCTTCCCTTTCTTTTTTTAAGATTATTTTATTTGGTCATTTCCAAACATTATTCATTGGAAACAAAGATCATTTTCTTTTCTTCCCCCCCCCCCTCCCCTAGCCAATGCTCAATTCCACTGGGTATCACATGTGTTCTTGATTCGAACCCATTTCCATGTTGTTGGGATTTGCATTAGAGTGTTCATTTAGAGTCTCTCCTCAGTCATATCCCCTCCACCCCTGTAGTCAAGCAGTTGCTTTTCCTCGGTGTTTTTACTCACACAGTTTGTCCTCTGCTTGTGGATAGTGTTTTTCTCTTAGATCCCTGCAGATTGTTCAGGGACATTGCATTGCCACTAATGGAGAAGTCCATTATGTTCGATTGTACCACAATGTATCAATGTTTTCCTGGTTCTGCTCCTTTCGCTCTGCATCACTTCCTGGAGGTTGTTCCAGTCTCCATGGAATTCCTCCACTTTATTATTCCTTTGAGCACAATAGTATTCCATCACCAACATATACCACAATTTGTTCAGCCATTCCCCAATTGATGGGCATCCCCTCGTTTTCCAATTTTTGGCCACCACAAAGAGTGCAGCTATGAATATTCTTGTACAAGTCTTTTTCCTTATTATCTCTTTGGGGTACAAACCCAGCAGTGCTATAGCTGGATCAAAGGGTAGACAGTCTTTTATCACCCTTTGGGCATAGTTCCAAATTGCCCTCCAGAATGGCTAGATCAATTCACAACTCCACCAGCAATGAATTAGAGTCCCTACTTTGCCACATCCCCTCCAGCATTCATTACTTTCCTTTGCTATCATGTTAGCCAATCTGCTAGGTGTGAGGTGATACCTCAGAGTTGTTTTGATTTGAATCTCTTTGATTATAAGAGATTTAGAACACTTTTTCATGTGCTTATTAATAGCTTTGATTTCTTTATCTGAAAACTGCCTATTCATGTCCCTTGCCCATTTATCAATTGGAGAATGGCTTGATTTTTTGTACAATTGATTTAGCTCTTTGTAAATTTGAGTAATTAAACCTTTGTCAGAGGTTTTTATGAAGATTGTTTCCCAATTTGTTGCTTCCCTTCTGATTTTAGTTACATTGGTTTTGTTTGTACAAAGGATTTTTAATTTGATCTAGTCAAAATTATTTATTTTACATTTTGTGACTCTTTCTAAGTCTTGCTTGGTTTTAAAGTCTTTCCCTTCCCAAAGGTGTAACATGTAAACTATTCTGTGTTTGCCTAATTTACTTATAGTTTCCTTCTTTATGTCCAAGTCATTCACCCATTTTGAATTTATCTTGGTGTAGGGTGTGAGGTGTTCATCCAAACGTAATCTCTTCCACACTGTCTTCCAATTTTCCCAGCAGTTTTTTTTATCAAATAGTGGATTTTTTTTGCTGAGGTCACTTACCCCGAGTCTATTCCACTGATCCTCCTTTCTGTCTCTTAGCCAGTACCAAATTGTTTTGATGACCACTACTTTAGAATATAGTTTGAGATCTGGGACTGCAAGGCCCCCTTCCTTTGTATTTTTTTCCCATTATTTCCCTGGATATCCTTGATCCTTTGTTCTTCCAAATGAACTTTGTTATGTTTTTTTTTTCTAAATCAGTAAAGAATTTTGGGGGGAGTTGATTGGGTATGGCACTAAATAGATAAATAAGTTTGGGTAGGATGGTCATTTTTTTTTTTATATTCGCTCATCCTACCCATGAGCAGTTAATGTTTTTCCAGTTGTTCAAGTCTAGTTTTAGTTGTGTGGAGAGTGTTTTGTAGTTGTGTTCATAAAGTTCCTGTGTTTGTCTTGGGAGATAGATTCCTAAGTATTTTATTTTGTCTAAGGTGATTTTTGAATGGGATTTCTCTTTCTAGTTCTTGCTGCTGAGCTGTGTTGGAAATATATAGAAATGCTGATGACTTATGTGGGTTTATTTTGTATCCTGCAACTTTGCTAAAGTTGTTGATTATTTTGATTAGCTTTTTGGTTGAATCTCTAGGATTCTTTAAGTAGACCATCATGTCATCCACAAAGAGCGATAACTTGGTTTCCTCCTTGCCTGTTTTAATACCTTCAATTCCTTTATCTTCTCTAATTGCTATTGCTATTGTTTCTAGTACAATGTTAAATAATAGAGGTGATAATGGGTATCCTTGTTTCACTCCTGATCTTATTGGGAATGCATCTAGTTTATCCCCATTGCAGATGATATTAGCTGATGGTTTTAGATATATACTTTTATTATTTTTAGGAATGACCCTTCTATTCCTATGCTTTCTAGTGTTTTTAATAGGAATAAGTGTTGTATTTTATCAAAAGTTTTTTCTGCGTCTATTGAAATAATCATGTGATTTTTGTTGGTTTGCTTGTTGATATGCTCAATTATGTGGATGGTTTTCCTAATATTGAACCAGCCCTGCATCCCTGGTATAAAACCTACTTGATTATGGTGAATGACTCTTCTGATCACTTGCTGGAGTCTTTTTGCTAGTATCCTATTTAAGATTTTTGCATCTATATTCATTAGGGAGATTGGTCTATAATTTTCTTTCTCTGTTTTTGACCTGCCTGGCTTTGGAATCTGTACCATGTTTGTGTCATAAAAGGAATTTGGTAGAACTCCTTCTTTGCTTATTATGTCAAATATTTTGTTTAGTATCGGGGTTAGCTGTTCTTTGAATGTTTGATAGAATTCACTGGTGAATCCATCAGGCCCTGGGGATTTTTTCTTAGGGAGTTCTTTGATGGCCTGTTGGATTTCATTTTCTGATATGGGATTATTTAAGAATTCTATTTCTTCTTCTGTTAGTCTAGGCAGTTTATATTTTTGTATATATTCATCCATATTGCCTAGATTGGTATATTTATTGCCATATAATTGGACAAATTAATTTTTAATGATTACCTTAATTTCCTCTTCATTGGAAGTGATGTCCCCCTTTTCATCTTTGATGCTGTTAATTTGCTTTTCTTCTTTCCTTTTTTTAATTAGATTGACCAGTACTTTGTCTGTTTGTTTTTCAAAGTACCAGCTTCTAGTCTTATTTATTAGTTTAATAGTTCTATCACTTTCGATCTTTCTTCCATTTCTAAACTATCACTATGATCAATCAATTGACCAAAGATGTATTGGGATCTGACTGAAAAAAAAATGTCCCGGTTGATTTAGATTAAGTTAATAGAGTCCCCTTCCCAAGGGCACAGCAAGGACTTCTTTGCAATGGCAAATCTCTTTCATTATCTATCAAGTTCTGATGAAGAACAGAGTTCTCAATTCACTATGAGTTTTTCTTCAAGGTTTGAGAACCTGAATTGTATTTTAAAATGTTTCATTTAGTTCATCAAATATACATTTAGTGACCACAATATGCAAGGCACTGGGCTTCAAATCTACCTCAAGGAAAACATAAACTTCTTCATCTGCATTATCTCTTGATAGTACCAAACCTAGGACATCTCTTTTAAACTGGATGGCTTGATTTTAGGATAGTATTCAGTAGACATTATTCAAATCCATAGGAGTCACTGGAAGGGCTGTGGAAAAGCAAGCACACAATACCATTGGTGGAACAGCAAATTGGTTAGCCATTTTGGAAAGCAATTTTGAATTTCATGCAAAAATTATTCATTCATTCCTGTCCTTCTACTCTGTGAGTCTGCTATTGGGCATATATACCCCAAATAGGTGAAAGATTGGAAGAAAAGATACATATACACCAAAAAAATTTTTGATTTGTATTTGCATGTGTGTGTGTGTCTTTTCTTCTGTGTGTGTGTGTCTGTATGGTTGCAAGAAAACAGGGAACAAAGCAAGTGTCCTTTGATTGGAGAATTATTAAACAAATTGTGGTATATGAATAGTGTCTAATATTGTGCTATAAGACACAATAAATAGAAATTTAGAGAAAGACTATAAGCCCTTAAGTAAAATGTTTCAGATTAAAGAATTCAAAGAACAATATATATGATAACCACAATAACATAAGCATGTACACACAAAAAATGACACGCAGAGGCAGCTGAATTCCGATTAATTGTGATGACCAGTCTTCATCATGTGGAGGCCAGATGAGGACAAATATCCCCTTCTTTTTGCAGAGGTGTCAGAAGCTCATGGTGAATATTACTGCATTCACTGACAGATTTAGTTTTTCTGTTGATTAGTTATGCCTAAATATTTTTCTTTTCTATAAAAGGGGGCTTTGTAAAGGAGCTATATTGGAAAGTGACTTTGGGGTAAAAAAAAGACATCACCAAAACTTGAAAAAAATCCTAAGGGAAATCTCTTTGTTTAGCATACTTAGTGAACTACCACATGAGAGAGCTGGCTCTCAATCACACTCGGTCTAAGAAATATTTCACATTTATCTGGGGATAAATTAGAGGGACAAGTGAGTTCTAGCCTGAAAATTGGAGTAGATGTCTCTACAGTCTACTTGCATCCTTCTCAACCACACCATTTTAATCTTGGATGATCTATGGCTTTTGCTTATCTTTCCTAAATCCACTTTTATTTTTAAAACCTTACCTTCCATCTTAAAATTGATACTAAGTATTGATTCCAAGGCAGAAGAGCAGTAAGGGCTAGGAAATTGGGGTTAAGTGACTTGCTTAGGGTCACATAGCTAGGAAATACCTGAGGTCATATTTGAACCCAAGATCTATCATTAAATCTACTTTTAATGTGTAATTTTTAATGTTGGATATTATTGAATTTATTCATTCTTTCACTCAACATTTCCTAAAAGTATAGAACTAGAAAGAACCTTAAAGAAATAGTCTACCCTCCCAGTTTTCAGAGGAAAAAAAGCTGAGGGAGATTGTCACTTGTTCAAAATTATTCAGGTCATAAGGTATAGAGGAAAGAGATCTGTTTTTGGAGTGAGAAAACTTGGGTTAAAATCCTAGCTTTGCCACGTTTTAGCCATATTTATTGCTATTCAGACTTTTTTGGTTGTATCTACCTCCCCATTACCCCATTTGAGATTTTCTTAGCAAAGATACTGGAGTGGTTTTCCATTTCCTTCTGTAGCTTATTTTACAGATGGGGAAACTGAGACAAACAGGATTAAGTGAATTGCTCAGAGTCTCATAGCTAGTGTCTGAAGCCAGATTTGAATTTAGGAAGAGGAGTCTTCCTGACTTCAGACCCCTGTTTCACCTAACTTCTCCCTTTTAGCAGCGTAACCTGGGGCAAATCACCTTCACCTATCTGATTTTCACCTTTCTTATTTAGAAAGTGATTCATAGAACTATAGATAAAAAAAATTAGAAGGAACCTGTATCAAGTCCTAGTCTATCTAGAACTACTCCTTCATTTCACAGATGATGAAACTGAGACCCAATGGTATTAAAAGACTTGCTCAAGGTCATGTAGGTAGTCAATGTTAAATGGGTAAAGTGGTATCTGTACTAATATCACAGAAGACTCTTGTAAAGATCAAATGAGATAATGAATCTAAAGAAGATACCATAAGGTATTATATAAATAAATATCAAGTATTACTATTCAGTAGCAGAGTTAGAATTTGAAGTTTAGTCCTTTTACTCCAAATCTCTAGCACTCTTCTCACCATACCATATTGTTCTCTGCATATCACAAGATCCAGAGCTATGTATGATATGCTCCCTGCCCTGAGGAGTCTCAAAGTCTAAATGGAAAGATTAGATTCATGAATGCAAAAAGATTAGTAATTCTCTAAGACAAATAATATAAGATGTCATAAACATGTAGATAGTTCAGAATGGTGGGATAGGAAAAATGTTAGATTCCAAAACTGGAGGACCTTTGATAAAATTGTTTTTCATCCTTTGTTTTCAAAGAGAATTAAAGACATCAGGTAGTGCTATCTTGATTTGTGCATGAAATGGATTTAAACCAGACATAGTTGTACAGAGTCATCAATCTCATTCTCTTCCACGGTCATCGAAGTTCAGTAGTAAGACAAAAATCAGGATGTCTATTGATGGTCCAAGATGTAGTGGATGACTTTGGCATCTTTGATGTCTGACCAAACTCTAAACACTCCACAGTTCCTGCCTTGGCTTCAGCCTTCATGGCCACTGGAACAAATTGTTCTCATCCACCAGTTCTGCTGAGAGAAGCGTTCACAAGCTTAGGGTAGACATTCCTCTAACTCAGCAAAGGTTTGAAACCTATCAATTATCTTCAACTTGGTTTAGCTCACCTGCCAAAATGATTCTACTGAGATGTGACTACTATGCATACTATAGCTTCTTAGAGTCACAGGTGAAGAACTGGGTAAAAGGTGGACACCAAAGGTGTATGAACAGCCTTCAAAAGGGCTCAGAAAACCCTAATACCAGAGGTACTAATCCTCCCTAAACACCCCATATATCCCAGCAGATAGGTAATTCAGTGGATAGAGTGAAAAATCTATAATCAGAAAAATATGAGTTCAAATTCAGCCTCTAACAATTATCCACCATTTGACACTGGACAAGACACTTAGTCTCTGCTTTCCTTAATTCCCTGGAGAAGAAAATGGGACACAATTCCAGTATCTTTGCCAAGGAAACCCATGGACATTATGATTCATGATATCATAAAGAGTTGAACATGACTGAACGAGGTTTAGAGAAGGCATTTCTCTCTGACATACACTCTGTGATTGACTATTAGAATGCAAGCTCCTTGAGGGCAGAGAATGTTTGTTTGTTTGTTTTTTAACCTACCCAACACAACACAGTTCCTGGTACCTAGCAATTAATAAAGTCTTGTTCATAAGTGTGGATGGATTGTATCACTATCTTTATTTGAAGAATGGGACTAATAACACCTACATAATCATCCCCACAGTTCTTTTAAGGAACCAATAAGATAATACACTAAAAAGCACTTTATAAAATTCAAAGAGTGCCCATATAGCAAGGGGATATATGTCGAGTGTCCTTAAAGTGGTCTGGGGAAAGTCAGATGAAGGAGTTGTTACCTTTTTGATTAGAAATATCTTAGAAAGGCAAAGTAGTACACTGGAAACAATGCTAGACCGAGGAACCAAGAAACTCAGGTTCTAGTCTAAACCGTGCCAAATTCTGATCAAATTGGATAATTTTTATAAAGCACACAGCACAGTGCCTCAGATATAGCAAGTGCTTAATAAATATTTCCTTTCTTTTTTCCTTCCTAGCTAGCTGCATGATACTGGGGAAATCATTACTTTCTCTGAGTCTCATTTTGCTCATATATAAAATCAGGACATTGAAGCAGATGATCCCCTAAGATTCTCTTTCAAGTTTGGCAGAAACTAGGTACAGACCAACATCTCACACCAAATAACAAGATACGGTAAAAATAGGTACACAGCTTAAACCTAAAGTGTTTCATTATAAACACATTATGAAATAGTTTATCTGCCAGATCTATGGTTGAGAGAAGAATTTTTGACAAAACAAGATGAAGAAAGCATTCCAGGATGTAAAAATGGATTATATTGATTACATTAAATTAAAAAGAGTTTGCATAAAGGAAACTTAACAAAAAACAGACTTATGTAAACTGATGTAAGTGAGCAATTAGTGAGCAGAACTAGGAGAAAATTGTACATAGTAATAGCAATATTGCATGATGATCAGCAACACAATGATCTAAGATAATTCCAAAGGACTTACAATGAAAAATGTTATCCACCTCCAAAGAAATAACTGGTAGAGTCTGAATGCAGATAGAAGCATAACTTTTTTAAACTTTTTTTCCTTTTTTCTTGTATTTTCTTTCACAACATGACTAATATTGGATTTTTTTTCATGACTGCACATTTATATAATCTATATCTAATTGCTCATCTTCTTAAGGAGGGGAGGAGAAGGAAGGTAGAAAACTTGGAATTCAAAGAAATATTTAAAAAATTTAAAAATGAAATTAAAAAATACAAAACTTTCACTTAAAATATAATTGGGAAATGTTTAAAAAAATAAATTAAGATTCAATACAATGTTAGTTAATAGTTTTCTAAATCCATACGCAGCCAGCAAGGATTGACTTTTATTTGAGTTTGATAACACTTATCTATTGCTATATTAGGCTGACTTTCAATAATGCCTACAATATAGGATTGTCCTTAAGATTTGAAGGAATAAATATACATGGTTGAATTTTCAAACTTTAAAGCATTGTATGGATTCCTTCAATCATTAGATTAAAGCTCTAGAACTGGAGGGCATCCCAGAAGTCAACTAATTTAACTGCCTCCTTTTTGAGGTAACCAGGAAATAACCAGACAGGTAACATTTGCCTAAGGTCACAAAAAGAGTAAGCATCAGAATGCAGGTATTCTGGCTTCAAGAGCCAGTGTTCTTTCCACTGTATATGTTCCAGTTAATATTAAATTATTATTATTATTATTAATAGAGAATAGGATTGGATCCAGAGATTCTACAGAGTTTAACTTAAGGGTAAATTTGTCCTTAGTTAAGGATGGGATGACCAAAATGTGCATGTTTTTCTATTTAGCAGGTATCATGTCATGGCTAATAGTCAATCTGCAGGCAGTTGAAGGCTCCATATTCAAGGATGCAGGGCTCCAAGTTCCACATTACCTCTTCCAAGACAAGATGGTTCTCCAGCACAAAGGGCTGTTTGTGAGATGTTGTGAATGACAACTCATTTCAGTTTGTAGGTTTGTTTGTCTTTTATCCTTGATGAACTTCAGATGTTTCATCAATTTCTCTCAGCTTTGTTCTTTCAATTCCTCTCATTCTTATAGTGACACAAAAGCTAGCTTCCCCATACAGTCTTTTTGATAACTCCTTTTCATGGAGACAGACCACTGGGTATCCATTTGGAAAGAAAATATCACTCATACAAACCCCCAAAACAGAAATAAAACAACTTACAACTCCATGTCCTACTGACTTCATATGTGTGTTAGTTCATTCCTTCATGCATATATTCATTCAACAAACCTACATTTATCCCCTCCTCTGTGAAAGGAGGCCTTGCACTTGAAATGGAGGGTGATACCAAAGGCACTAAGACATGTTCCCTGCCCTAAAGTTCTCCTTCCCTTAATCCAGGCAAGATTCTAAACCTTAAAAAGCATCTGCTGATAACTAAAGTACAAATTAAAATAGAAGTGTATGAGGAGAAGAAAGGCCCATGAGGCCAGAGGAAAGCAGGGGAGATAAAGTAAGGCTTCATGGGGAAGTAGCATTTATAATAGGTCTTAAAGTAGAGGTATTTTAATGGAAACTACAAAAACAAAAGCAAGAAAGCAAAAAAAAAAGATGCATGATACTAGCAACCAGCTGTTCTGCCCATCAGCCATCCAGTTTATCACCCCCTTGGGTGGGTGGGGGCACTAAATGTTCTTCTTGGCCCCAAACAACTTCTCCTCCTTCAATGACTTCTCAGAATCCAGAGACCGCCAAACTGGGCTTTATTGGCCCTGAGTGATGGGAATATTGATCGAACATCTTCTTATTGAGTGATATCTTTCTGGGAGGGCTGCACTTTGGATCCACTTCGGAGATACTATCTGCAGCCCCCTCCACAGCATGGCCACATTGCTAGGCAACACTAAATAATGTCTGTCCTATGCTGTTTAGGTTTGATGGCTCGCACACTAATGTACTCATCTGATTGTGCATTTCTATTTCTTTTCCTGAGAACACTTAGGACGAATCAGAGAAATGTGTTGGCACGACTTCAGATGTCACTGTGGTTTGCTGCAATCTCTTGAAAGATATGTATTTTAAAAGGAGGGAGGTTTTGCTGGTCCCAGTGTGAGATGACTAATTCTAATTAATCTCTTGGCATTTCTGAAAAAAAAAAAAAAGAAGATGCCCATATGGCAAAGGTATATGTATCACAAAAATCTTATTGAAGTTTTAAACTTTACTAGTTTAATCTATCTAATGGCAGACCCCAAAACTGTTTGATTTCTGAATTGACTTACTAAGAACCAAGAAATTTCTAGTACTGAGCAGCCCTAGCAGAGAGAAAAGGTAAAGGACCCTCCCCAGAATTATGCCTCCATTCCTATAAGCTGGTATATGCACAATATCACCCAAACCTAAGACCAGGTTATAAATGAAGCCAAAATGCAATCTGGCAGGAATTTAAATTCTGGAGCAGGCTTAGACTCTCCCCACCTCCTCTCTCCAGCAATGGTCTTACATCTCACTAACCAGTTGTGTATCTCTTATTAACTTATCCTATATATTAATCCTATTCTGGTTATCTTGATGTATAGCTTCATTCTCCAGACGTATTATAAATACTTCAGGACCCGGAACAGTTCTGTTTTTGGTTTTATTTTCATTTTTCTGTCCTCAGTTCCTAGTGTAATAGCTTGTCCATAGTAGGCACTTAATAACTGAATGTCAAATAGCCAATACTAAACAGTTGATAAATATTTGTAAGTTAATTTATTATATACCCAAGCATTGTGCTAAATACTAGGGATACAAAAAGAAGCAAAAGACAGTCTCTTCCCTCAAGGAGTTTACTATCTAATGGGAGAGACAACAAGCAAACATATACAAATAACCTCTATATAGGATAAATAGAAAATAATTAATAGAGGGAAGGCACTAATTAAGAGGGATAGAATTGAATTCAAGGTGAAAATGACTGAATAAACTTGGGCAATGGTCATACTTTGGAGTGACTGAGAGATTCCTCTGAAACTAAATTATTCTTTTTTTTAACTCTTACCTTCTGTCTCAGAATCAATACTATGTATTGGTTCCAAGATAGAAGGATGGTAAGGGTTAGGCAATGGGGGTGAAGTGACTTGCCCAGAGTCACACAGCTAGGAAGTGTCTGAGGCCACATTTGAACCCAGGACCTCCCGTCTCTAGGCCTGGTTCTCTATCCACCAAGCCACCCAGCTGTCCCTGAGACACACACACACACACACACACACACACACACACACACACACACACACACACACACATACACGCACACACACATTTTTATATAGTCTTAAAGAGTTGCAAAGAGAACATAGAATCAATGACTTTTTCAGGGCTTCACAGCTAACATGAATACAGGATTTGAACTGAAGTCTCATTGACTGCTCTCAATCTACTTTAACAGAGTGCCTGTAAATATGTCTCTGTATGGGGGCTTGGTAGGGCTGCAGGGTATGAGAGGGAGAGGAGACAGAGGGACAGATTAAGAGTCAGAAGTTTGGGATTGGCAAACTGCCAACAGCATTCTAACCCCTTCTATACTTACCTCTCAGCCTGCAACTTGAACTTTTGTAATCATCTATTTGCTTTCAATGCTTATTATCTTGATAATCATTTTAAAGTTTATTTTCCTTAAAGACAAACAGAATGAGGAAGTATAATGTGATTTGTCCTCCCTCTGCCTCCATCTCTAAACCCCCAAGGTGACCTTCGAGTTAGAAACAAGTGTAATAAGTAGCTATTGACTTGGGTAAGGTTGGGAGCAGTGCTGTGTGTATGACCAGTGGTTAGAAGGCATCCTCTGTGCTGAGTCCATTTTCTGTGACATCAGCTATCTCGAGGTTGTGTGTTTTGAGATGGCAGTCGACTCTGTTTCATGTTTCCTGTTTCATGATGTCAGCTTCCCCAAGTTCAGTGGCTGGGGAGGGAGGGGTGGTGGGGTTGACATTACCCCAGAGTTCTCTTTGGATAGTTCAGAAGCAAGTTTAGGAGAAGAAAGCCCATCAACAAGACAAAGGACAAGCTTATTTTTTAATTACATTTTTCAATTATGACACATATTTCTCTGTTGTTATCGTTGTTGTTCTCCAAAACATTAATTTAGTAGGCTCCAGGGACCCTGACCTTATTTTCATTAACATTAGTACATGAGACTTTCAGAAATGCTGAACAAACTGTAGAAATATTGGCTGAAACAGGGCAGAAATCTCCCACCCTCATATGGCTGTCAAACTATGGACCCACTAGAGAATACACTTAGAAATGTCAAGGTGGTGGAGTACCTTAAAGGGAGGCCAAAACACAACAGATTAGGATTTACTCATTCTAAAAAGCAGCAAAAAATGTCAAATTCTCTTAGTCCCATTCCAAGTTTCACATTCTTCCTTAGGTATTTTTTATCCAAGTCATCATAATTTATGCTTTGGGCTCTCTTGCCTTTCTTGATTTTCCTACTAAAATGTTAATACATTTGGGATAATTCCCTAGGTATCTTAATAGATTAAGATTTCTTCCATGAAGGGATGGTAATCTCAGTGAGGCACTCATTATTTTATTTCTCTAATAGTTGGTCAGGTAGACTTTGCTTTCAATTTGTTTTCAATTTTCAATTTCAATTTTCAACTGAGAACACTCAAAGAATCAATGTCAAACTACTTTTTCTAAATATTTTTCCTCAAATTTTTGTGTTCAGGTTGTTGAGGACAGTGAACTCTCCAGGTACTGAAAAGACCCCAAACAATGTCAACTTCTTTTTAGAAGTTGGTATTCCAATCTGGAACAACCCTGCTGAGTCCCTATCCCAGTTGTAGTTTCTTAAATTATGAACTTTTCTTCATCACTGAAGTCCTTCTCCTAAAATTCTCCTAAAATTTCCATCTTCATAGACACTTAAAGGAAATATGTTTCCTTTCTTTGTTGCCAATCCAACCATGTGGTTTTGGAATAAGATGTGGGAATGTGTCCCTTTCCCCTACATATACTCTTGTATAATGAAAAAAAAAACCTGATAGGATACCAGTAGAGGTACATGAATATGATTGAATATTACTGTGTTGAGGAAGGGATGAATTCAGAGAAACAAAGGAAGAAATATGTGAGCAGATGTCAAGTAAAGTAAGCAGAGCCAGAAAAACTGTACAAAATGACTACAATAATGTAAATAAAGAGTAACCACAAAACCATAAAAACTGAATTCTGTGTGATTGTAGTGACCAAGTTAATTCCCAAAGAATAAATATGAGAAGGCATCTTACCCTACTTGTTTGCAGATTCATACTTTTAGCTATGAAATATATGATATCAGGTTTTTCATTCACTTATTAACAGGTATTTATTTTATGCCCACTAAATGCAAAGTCCAAATTTAAATTTCATTGGAAGAGTGGGGCGAGGTGGTGACTATTTTCATTATCCATTACTGTATGTTTTTTTTTTAAGCCCTTACTTTCCATCTTAGAATCAATACTGTGTATTGTTCCAAGGCAGAAGAGTGGTAAAGGCTAGGCAAAGGGGGTTAAGTGACTTGCCCAGGGTCACACAGCCAGGAAGTATCTGATGTCAGATTTGAACCCCAAAACCCAAGTCTCTAGATCTGGCTCTCAATCCCCTGAGCCACCCAGCTGCCACCCAATTATCCATTACTGTTGATCATTCCATTCTCAGTCACTTCCTCTGTAGATTTTGCCAGGCCATTGCCCAGACATTTATACAATTTCTTATCATCTGAGGGCAAGGAATGAAACTCAAACTAATCAGCATAGCTACTTCTCAGTGGTTCCCTAACTCATTCATTTATTCTGTCATTTGTTGGTTTATTTATCATACATTTATTTTGTGCCTATGTGTTCAGCGCTCAGTTGGAGAGGGAATGGTTCTTCCTTCTTTCCCATTAGTTAGTTTTGCTGTAAGTTTTATTTTTACTCTTTTTTATGTTCATCATTACAAGGATGTAAAAATAGATGATATCAATGGAATTTATTTTTAAATAAAATAAAAAAATTTAAAGGCTCACACAAAGCAATCCAATCCAGAGAAAGGTTGAGGAAATAAGTACCCTTCCTTTCTTTGCTAAGATGGGCTACTAAAGATATGAAAGCTACAGCCAACATGATGGTTTTGCTAAACTACTTCCTTTTTCTTTTTTATTCTTTGTTATAAAGTATAGCTTTCTAGTAGGGTAGTAAGGAAATTAAAATGATAGATTAATACATATTTTGAAAAACAATTTTTAAAAGAAAAAGCAAGCCCCAAATAGGATACTTTAAATCAATAGTTAAAATGTAAGTCTCTCAGAAAAATATAAGCTCCTTGAGGGCAGGGACTCTTTCCATTTTTATTCTGTCTTTGTATACTCAGCACCTAGCACAATGCCTTGCATGTAGTGGGCATGTGAGGAGAAAACTAGCACCTCAGGTTTAAGGGCTTGCCAATTTCTTTTCAGAGCACCTGAGTTTTGTCTTGCCATTGGACCTTGATGACTCTGAGGCAGAGAATGAAGCTGACAACTTTGAGTGTACCAAAAGCCTATCCAAACTCTTACCTACAGGGCCTAGCTAAGCTAGAAAGAGAATGGAAGCTGAAAGAAACTATCTACTTTAATGCTCTAATTTTACAGTTAAAAAGTCTGGATCAGGAAGACTAAGTGATTTGTCCAAGTTCTTACAAATAGTAAATAGCAGAATTGGAATTTGGCTAAAACTAATAATTTTTTTTATTTGAAATTAGCATTAAAATCACATCATTAGAAACAGATCTGACCAGGGTTAATTTCATAGTTTTTGGAAGCTGGAAAAGGAACTATGATTATCTTTGAAACATTTGTGACAAGAGAGATGGTCTCTTTGGTCCCCCTTTCACAAACCATAAACATGGGAAGAAGAAACTAAAGAAAAAAACACAGCTTTTAAAGTGCCCTAGATAGTTATTTTGTTTTGCCCCCAAAAGTCCCAGAATGGAAAAAGTAAAGCCCAGTATTTCCATGAGGGACAGGCATTGGAAAGTACTGTCAAGATGTATTGGGTCATCATAGCTTGAGGCCTCCTGACTAGCACATATGCATACCCAGAAGGAGGAAAACTATGACTCTTAGGCACCTTGATGAGCCAGAATTCTTAAAACTAGAATAGAATTGATTTGGAATTCAATCTGAGAAACACTCTGGTTTATTGTAACCTTGAAATTAAGACCCATTAAATTACCAGCCCACAAAATCTTCTTGTCAGTCTAGACTTCCCTCACAAAATATACACACAATTAGGGAAATCAAATCAACATTGTTTCCTACTCATCTCATCGGCACAAGCTGTTACATTCTCTTGTAAGCCTGACTTTGTGGATTTTCCAGGCCTTCTTTCCTGCTGTTTAAAATCATTTCATGTCATCTGAGGGCAAGGAAGAGTGAAGCTCAAGCTAATCAGCAATGCTACTTTAAGAGGTTCGTTCATTCAAATATTCTATCATTCAACAGTCAGTCATTTGCTATTTATTTTGTGCCTCCTATATCCAAGGTCTTTTGTTGAGTGCGGTGAAGGATCCCATGATGATAAGACATGATTCTTGCCTTCAAGTAGCTCCCAATTTCCTTAGGGATAGGATTCCTTTGGGATACAAATGATCACTGAGCAAAAAGATAAAGGGTAGGATGTGATGCCCCTGTGGGAAATGACATGAGAATAGAGAGGCAGAGAAGGAGGAGGAAAGCACTTTGGCTAAGGGATCAGGAAAGGCTTTATGCAGTTCTGGGAAAGTGTTTGGTGTAAAGAGATTGAAACCCTTGGCAGAAACAAGGTTTGGAAATTTTCCTTCTCTCCCACTAGATGATAAAGAGTTGGCCATCACTCTGAATTTCAAAATACATTTCAAGAGGCTGATGATTACAAAATCCAAGAAAGATCAGTAAATCGTAGGGCTAGAATTCCCTCCATCAGAATAAAATATATCTTCTCATGTGATATTATCTCATTGCTCCACTCCACAAAATTTTTGTTTCTCCAGAGGCCAGGAGGATACCAGTTTGCTTTCTTTTTCTATATAATTAAACTAGTCTTTATTGAGCTTCTACTATGGCCAGCCCTGTGCTAGGCCCTATGGGGGACTGACTTGCTTACAGTCTGGTTGGGGAGATAAGAGAACACATAAAATAGAGAACAATACAAGACCACATGGAATAAATTGCTAAATTGAATTTCATTCAGTGCCAAAAGGTATAGTACAGTTTGCAAGAGCTATAAGTAGTCAGGAAAGGAAGGAAACAATATTGGCTGGAATTTTTTTAGGGAAGGCTTCATGGAGGAGGTTATATTTGAACTGAGCCCTGAAGGATGGTAAGGCATTGGATAGGCAGAAAGAAATGAGGGCATTCAATGTGGGAGAAGAAAATAATTATAAGCATAGTCTTTATGAGGCCAGGGGGGAAATCAGCCTGGCTATGGCCAGGTAAACGTTGGAGGGCAAGTAGAAGATGCTGTCTTAGAAGAATGTCTCCATATTCCTGTCTGTCCCTTATTAATCCCACCATGTGAGCAAAGGTGCAGAAGCATTTGCTAACCTTCTCAACATTTTTCATTGCGATGTATTCACATAGCAGCTTTCCAAAGAATTGGCCCAGGACCACACATCAAGCTTACAAGTTTGAAAGGATTAGAAACATACTTTGGAGACATATTTCATCTTGTCTCCCAACTTCATTAAGATATTGCTGGAGCAATACCATAGACAAGAAAGGAACTAACACTTTATATAGCTCATTCCTCCTTCCCACTCAACCCCCTTCCCATCCTCAAAGAAAAAAAAATTGTGGATTGCAAAGACTTAGAGGATCATAATTAGTTCACCTAAAAAATGAATGAAGAGGCATCAGGAGTTCATGTCACTAATTTCACAAACCTAGGTTTAATCAGAGCACCTTATAATGCTAAAATATCAGCCTCTTTATTCTAAAATGTTTGTAGGTATCATCAAATCAATAGCAGTTGAAATACTCTTTAATGATATGATCATTTCAAAATTAGACTAATTTTAATTAGCAACAAAAGTGTTTGGAAAGGAATACCTGTAGCTCTCTCAGCTGGTCCACATTCTCTGCTAATGTTTCTCATCCTTTCAAGATGGGAGAGAAGAACATTTGTGAAGCTCATTCGAACTTCTCCTATTCTCTCTCCCTGCCCACCCATCATCATTGCCAAGTAGGCAAGTTGGACCCTTAGGAAAGTTTTTAACTGTGGGGGGACCTCTTGGATTCCATAAAATGTTTAGCACAGTACCTGACACACAGTATATAAAGGCTTATTGCCTCTCTCCTCCTCTATCAGAGTATCACTGATGTAATTGGAGGGAAAGTGTATTAAAAAAAAGAACCCATTTTTGGAAGATCATTATACCAGAGGACCATAGGTAGAAGGGACTTAGGAGGATTTCTGGACATGGGAAAGGACTTAAACTATTTCTTCCCAGAAGATTTTCTTCTGAAACTCTTCCCACTGTACTTTCCTATGATTTTCTCACTAAATTTTGGTGGACCTGGTCAGATGGGTCTGTCCTAGAACCATGTATATTACATCCACCCCTCCCCTCAAACAAAAGATACTTACCTTACACCCATCTAACCACTGAGCAGAAAGACCAGTCACAGGAAGCAGGATTGCCCTGAGAGACCTCAGACTGTCCAGTTTTGTAGACTCTTCCTCAACTGCATGTACAGTCTCTTATCTTCTTCAACTTATACCCCCCTTTTCGGATGCACTTTATAGTTTTCATATCACATTTGAAACACAGTGAATACATATTTAAAACATTATGGACAAATTAAAAGGCATT
>NC_077227.1:436898640-436941140 GCF_027887165.1 Monodelphis domestica
GTAACTGTGCCATCACTCACTTAACTTCACCTTATCTTTAAATAAATTTAACCAAAAGGGACTTGTTCAGCTCACCACCTCTTGAGTGATGTGAATTATTTATATAGTCTTCATCCACATTCATTAAGCTACACACAGTCAGTCAAAGTGGAGCTATTTATTTCTTGTGCAACCAGAAGGGTATGACAAACCACAATGAGTGTGGTAAATGACAAAAACAAAACAAAATGACCCAAAAAACCTAAAAATTTACTCAGGCTTAATTAAGGTGGCACATCTTACCTGAGACTATCCCTATCTTCTTTGGTCTTTGGGGTGGCTGGGAAGTAACTGTTTAAGGCAAACCACAGCTTTGAAAGGATCCCCAAAATTTCTTGTGAGGGCCTTTTTTTGACAGGTTTCCTACCCTTTGTACCCTATTTTCCCAGATCTTAGAGAGCATAAAACAATCAAATCTTTTTATTTATTTATTTAAGAGAATTTATTCTAAGGTATCTCAGCCCCTTCCTCCTCTCCCCACAACATAGAAGGCAACACCGAGCAAAGAAAATATATATTTCATCTTCCATGTTTTTAATTTTCAGTTCATTCTCTGAAAATGAACATTGACAAGTTATTCTTCAAACATTAATTCTATAGCTGTATGTAACGTTCTCTTAGTTCTACTGACTTCATTCTTCATTACTTCATGTAGATCTTTCCACATTTAAAAAAATTAATGTGCTCATCATTTCTTTACAATGCAATAACATTTCATCACACTCATATACAACAATTTGTCCAATCATTCCCCAATTGATGGACATCCCCTCAATTTCCAGTTTTTTGCACTACAAGGAGAGCTGCTATGAATCTCTTGGAATGTAGAGGTTCTTTTCCTTTTCCCCTGATTTCCTTGGAAAACAGATCCAATAATGGTATTGCTGGATCTTAGGGTATACACAGTTTTATAATGCTCTGGGCATAATTCAAAATTGCTCTCCAAAATGGTTGGATCAGTTTGCAGTTCCACTAACAGGGTATTAGTATTCCCATTTTCCCACATCTCCTCAAATATTTGTCATTTTGTCCTTTCATCATTTCAGCTAATCTGATAAGTGTGAAATGATATCTCAGAATTGTTTTGATTTGCATTTCTGTAATAAGCAGTGATTTAGGGCATTTTTCATATGCCTATGTATTGTTTTTATTTCTTCATCCAAAAACTGTTCATAACTTTTGCCAATTTATCAATTGAGGGATGACTCTTATTCTTATATCAATCAAATTTCTTTAAAAGGCTTCTTTGTCTGTTTTTTCAGGAACTGTATACCTTGGCTGAGCACATCAACTAAATGTGACAAGGGAAAAAATAGTGAATTTAATTTCAATAAAGGCCCATATGTCCAAAAGGATCAAAGGAAAAGTGATGTAAATAAAAAAAGGCTTTCTTTTAGGATTCAGAAGGTCCTTTTTTTCAGTCACTTATAGAACTTCAGGGTTACCATTATGAATCTCAATTATTATAATATAAGAGTCCATATATAACAAATTATTTGAAAATTCTGTCTGTTTGTATTCTGAATAAACAAAAGACTCTTGAATTCTACTAACCAGAAGGGACTTCAGCGGTTATTTAGACCAATCTAGATACAAAATTAATCTCCATTACAATAAATTCAAGTGCTCATCTTCCTGAGTTTGAAGATGTCCAAGAAAGAGTTTGTCACCATCTCTAGAGATGGCCCTTCCCACTTTGGAACAGTTCTGATTGTTACAAAAAGCTTCTTAATGTTTTGTTTTGTTCAAGGCTCTTTTCTAATTCTGCCCTCTGGAGTCAAGCAGACCAAACCTAAATATTCCCTCCTTTTCACATAAAACAAAAACAAAACAAACAAACAAAAAATTAATCTCATGTTCCTGAGATTTCTCTCCAGCCTAGACCTCTAGTAAATTGTCTCACCATGGCATGGAGGTGACCCTTCAATCAATAAATCAATATTTAGTAAGCACCAGCCACTATGCTAAGTCCTGAGGATACAAAAAGAAGCAAAAGATAATCCCTACCCTACAGGAGCTCACAACCTAATGCAGAGACAATGAACTCTTGGTTCTTAAAGTTTAGGCCAGCAGTGCACAAGCTCCAAGAGATCCTAACAAAATTGGGAAAATATCCAATATGGGTCAGAGGATAGACTATGTATTCATTGTCCAAGGAGCCCTCTAGCTAACAGCAGTGAGTCTCATCACCAGGAGAATGGCTACCACAGCAGCTATTAATGAGTGGCAATTTGCACCAGTGGGATATTAACAGGAAGAAATCAGGGATCTTTCCAAGCATAATGGGGATCTGGCATCCATAGAGACCCTATCAGCTTTCTTGGCTGATAACAATCTTTTTCTGCAGAAGCTTGAGAAGCTTGCTTCCAGAAGAGTTGCAATGACATGTAAAGAAAGGGCCTTGGAGTTCAAATAGATTTTTCCAGCTGATTCCAGGATAACTGTTTTGTAAGTGGTCTCTCAGAGTTGGGGGCTCCTAGGTTCTGTCCTGCCAGATCCTATCCATCTCCTTCCAAAGCAATAGGGAAGATGTGACAAGGCATAGTTGTCCTCGTTAATATCATCCTAAAAGATGAAAGATTTCACTAAAACATTCTGTTCAATGAACAAGCATTCCATTATTCAGGGAATAAGTTCTATAAGTCACAAATATTGTGAAGGTTGACATCAATGGCAAACCTAGGTAAGGTGTCTAAGGTTAGTGGCCCCTATAGACAAAAGATTGTAGGGTCAGAGCATTGGATTTCAGTTGGTAAATTCTGGATGAGCTTAGGGCTTGAAGGAGTCCTGAGTTATAGTTCATAAATATTTTGGTAGAATATAAGCTCCTCAATGGCAGGAATTGTTTTTCTTTTGTCATTATATCCCTAGCACTTAACACAGTGCTTTAAAAACAGTGGATACTTAATATAAGTAGGTACAATAAATTCAACTCCACCTATTAAAAGTAACTTTCTACCATTTTATTTAAATGGATCATACTCAGGCTTTCAAGGGAGACCCTTTTTTTCTAGTCTTATGGAATTTGGTGGGAAAATTCATATTAATCAAGTCTTATATATTTTGTAGCTCTTAATTACGTCCCTTTTCAGGATTTGTATTTCCGTATTTAAAAGTTCCATGCAATTTAGTCGGCTTCTATTTAGTCCTTCATCTATCTATTCACTTCATCATCCAGGGCACCATTTTGGAATTTCTATACCTCCATCAGATTTTTCCTGAAACATGACAACCATGTGTGAAGATGTAATGATAATAATAATAATTCATATTTATATAAACCTTTCTTCACAATAACCCATAAGGTAGGTAGTATGAATATTAATATCCTTATTTTGTAAATGAGGAAATTGGGGTCCAGAGAAGTAATGTGAAGAGATCATAGTCAGTCAATCAGTCAGTAAACTAGCATTTATTTTTGTTGCTCAGTCATTTCTCAATCATGTCTGACTCTGTGACCCCATTTGTGGTTTTCTTGACAGAGATTCTAGAGTGGTTTGTCATTTTTTTTTCTCCAGTTCATTTTACAGATGAAGAAATTGAGGCCAACAGAGTTAAGTGACTTTACTAGGGTTACATAGCTAGAAAGTGTCCGAGATGGGATTTGAACTCACAAAGATAAGTCTTCCTGTCCCCATGCCTAGTGTTCTATCCACTATATCACCTAATTGCCCCAGGATTTATTAAGCTCCTATTATTAAGCAACTTGTTAAGCACTAGTAATGCAAAGAATGGCTGAAAAAATGCATTTATATATAAATAGACTATAGATAGCCTAAAGTGGGATGGTCTCAGAGAAAGGTTTCTTTTTTTAATTATTTATTTATTTGTTTATTTGTTACATTAAAATTCCCAAGTTTCTCCCTCCCTCCCCTCCCCATTCTAGAGAAGGCATCATTTGAAAACTATATATTTATACATAAACCATGTATTTCTTGTTTGAATTTATCAGTTCCTTTTCTGGAAGTGGACACATACAAGGCATTCTCCAAACGATATTTCTGTTGCTGTATATAATGTTCTCTTGGTTAAACTCTTTTCACTCTTCATCATTTCTTGTAAGAGATGTGAGACTTTAGTTCAGACTTAAAAGAAGCCAGTTAAGTTAGGAGGTGAAGATGAAGAGGATAAGCATTACCTGTGTAGAAGAGAGCCAGTGAAAATTCTTGGACTTGGGAAATAGGGTGTCATGTACAGGCCCACAGATAGTAATGTGTCAGAATCTAGATTTGAATACAGGTCTTTCCAGTTTGAACTCCATTATTCTTTCTCTATAATGCTGCCAATTATTGTAGGAAAAGATAAAGTTTTGCTTCTTCATCCTATGCCACAAGCGCACTCCAGAAAATTGTTCAGCCTCAAACAAAGAAATATCTGCATCTGATTCCCTTGAACTAAGGATGATGAAAATGATGCTGAGAAGGAAGAGGAGGAGGAGGAGGAGGAGGAGGAGGAGGAGGAGGAGGAAGGATTAATATAGACATATAATCATTTAAGGATTATACTGTGTATTTCTTACATTGTTTCCTTTCATCCCTCTGAGGAAGGTACTACAGTTATATTTAAATTACATATGAGAAAACTGAGGTGTGGAAATGCTTAGTGCTTTAGCCATGGTCAACGACTAGTAAATGTCAGATATAGATTTGAACCCTTGTCTTTTCTGGCTCCAAGTCTATTTTGTTGTATCTTGGGAAGAAGATTTGATTTTTCATATTTTCACTGCAAAGGATAACCAAAAGCTTCCAAAGAGCCATTTCTCCATGGGGCATACCAATGTGATGACTGAACAGGATAATGTATTTAAAGCACTTTGTAAAAACCCTAAAGTGCTATATAAATGTCAGCTATTTTCATTTATGTATTATTATTTCATAGAGAAGAGCATTTGGATCACATTCATTTTCCCTCACTCTAAGCCCTGTATTTAGAATCAGACTTCAAAACCTGGCTCAGCTGCTTATCACCTGTGTGATTTTAAGAAAGCCATGTTTCCTCCCTGGGTCTCAGTTTCCTTAATTGTTAGATGAAAGCATTGTACTAGATGACCTCAAAGGTGCCCTCCCAGCTCTCAATGTCCTATGATCCTATTCATCTACTTAGGAGGAGGAAGTTCTGATTAGAACAGTTAGAAGGTTGGTAAATTGGGCCTTGGTTGCAAGGCAGGTAGATCTAAGTTACAAGTCCCTCCCACAATCCCTCATGAGCTTCTCTTTGCCTGGGGTTTGAAAATACAATTTTCCACGGTAAGGCAAAAGGATACAATGCCTTCGAAAATAAAAACAAAGCCTTTGTTTTAGCAAACATAGAGTCTACAAAGCAGAGGATTCCTGTCAACAGGAAATAACTCTCAGGAGTATTTCTGAGCCTGGTTCTTAACCCCAGAATTTATCAATTAAAAAAAAAAAAGAGGAACAAAAGGATGCATTGGCACACCAAATTCTCAAGAAGTGGTTTGGAGCTGTTGAATCCACAATTCAAGAGTTTCAGATTCAGTATTGAATAAATATCGTATTCCCCAGGAGATAGAAACAGCTCCAAAGATATTTTCCCCAGGGTCCCAAGATCTGTAAATCGAGATAATTCTACGCATTGCTGCCCGAGTATGGAAATTACCGACAAAGGAAATTAAGAGCAGGAACCCCATGATTAGACTAATGCATTGATCAAGTCAATTCTTCTCTGTTTCACTGCCAACACAGCACATAAATAATATGTGGGCAATTACCTTGAGTAAATTATATGTGTTTTATAACCTTCTATGAACATTTTTCCTTTAAAAAAGCACAACAAAAACAACCTCAAGGGAATTAAGTGTCATAGGAAATACTACATTATTTCTTGAATCCTCCGACATGGGGAAGAAGAAACGCGGACAGTTATATCTAGGATGAGGTGATTCCAGACTGTGACCCATTCTGCCAAATGTGGAGAACACTGAAATTTGAAGTTTTTCATTAGCCCCCCCCCCAAATGATTGGTTTAGCATTTAATCAGCAAAAAAAAGGGGAAATCAACTAATTTTTCTAACTAAAATTAGAAAAGAATAGTTAAAATAGATGACAGTCATATGGCAAATGTTTCCTCCCTCCCAGTGGCTACAGCCCCAGGTGAGCTCTTCCCATACCTACCAACTCAATCCCTTCCTTTCTCCTTCCCTCCCTCCTACTACAGCCTCTCCAGAAGCATTGGGTGACATATATGATAATATTTGCCCCATATTTGTTTTACTCACTGCCCCAGGAGCAAAACTCTAGTTATAGTTCTGAATTTTGGTAAGGCCCAAGTCTTGCCCAAAGGTATATTTCAGATCAATCTCAATATCACTTATTACTGTCACTCAGGTTTCTGGGATCACTAAGGTCTCTTTTTCTTTTTTTCCTGTAGGTATGCAAAGAATATTGGAGATGGAAAAAGAAACTTTCTAAATGCAACAATATGGTGCCGATATGCTATGATCAAAAATAAAGAGCTGACTTTTACATTGTATTTTTGTAGTTACAAAAGATATACATTATATCATTTGATTCTCTAGTTCACCTTGTGAGGTAGACAGGGCAAGTATTTAACTCCATTTCACAAATGAGGTT
The DNA here is from genome assembly GCF_027887165.1 of Monodelphis domestica. NCBI lineage: Eukaryota > Metazoa > Chordata > Mammalia > Didelphimorphia > Didelphidae > Monodelphis > Monodelphis domestica. The sequence continues at coordinate 436,905,270 of NC_077227.1, forward strand.
TTAGGCTCATAAAGGGTAAATAATTTACCAAAGATAGCAAAACTAACAATTGGCATGATTGAGACTCAAACTCAGGTCTTTTCACTTTACAGGCAGTAATTTTTCTACTATGCCATACTATTTCTATAGGGCAGCACAGTTAAGTTGGGGCTTTCTCTCTCTCTCTCTCTCTCTCTCTCTCTCTCTCTCTCTCTCTCTCTCTCTCACACACACACACACACACACACACACACACACACACACACACACACACCTTGAGGAAGAAAAGGGAAGGGGAGCAGGTGGTTCAGTGGATAGAGAGCCAAGCCTGGAGATGGGAAGTCCTAGGTTCAAATCTGAATTCACACACTTCCTAGCTCTGTGTGGCCCTGAGAAAGTCACTTAACCCCCATTCTCTAGTCCTTACTGCTCTTCTGCCTTAGAACCAATACACAGTATTAATTCTAAGAGAGAAGGTAAGGGTTTAAAAAAAAACAAGGAAAAGCCTGAACTACCCAAACTGAGTAACACAAATGATCCAATCAATCCATTAACAAGAGGTGGGTGTGAAGAGGCAATTACTCTCTAGGCATGAGGGACAGTCTGTGCAGGGGAATGATGACTGGGTGTGGAAGTGTTATATGTGAGGAATAGCAAGAAGACCAGTTTGACTAGACCATAAAGAAAATGAAAAGGAATAATGTACGATGAGGCTGAAAAGGTAGGTTGGAACCAGGTTGTGAGAGGTGTTAAATGCCAGAGCAGTTTATGTAGCATGTGTCCAAGTAGTCCTCATCACTGGCCAGTAGGAGCCACATCTATTACTCAGACAAATATCAAGCATACATCTTATTACATGACATAGAGGATGTTATATAGTACGTGTCATGGATCTATGATTTTGTTGACATGGACCAACCAGCACAGTTTATAATCTCTCTATGACTTAGTGAAGGTGGTAAATCTTTGGATAAGTGACTTGTCCATGGGTGGGATTTAAACCTAGGTTGTCCCAACTCCAAGCCCAGTAATCAATCCAGTGTCTTACACTCCCTGGGATAACACATATTGCCTACTGAAAGTCTCAATGAGAATTCAACAAATCATTTCTCCTCTCTGGCCCTCAGCTTCCTCTTCTATAAAATGATAGGAGGTGAAAGGACTCACTTTATGAAAATGCTCCAGTATTCCATGTTCTAATTCTAAGAAAAGAGTCAAGGGGACTGTCTGGTTGGAGAAGACAGGGAGAAGAGACCTCTCAACTTCTCAAGGTCATTTGTGCTGTCAGAGTCCTCAAAGCCAAGGGCTTGAATTCAAATATTCATGCAGGTTGGATTAGAAGAGGCTTTAAGGGTAGGATACATATTCTCCTTTGTGTGTTATTTCTTTCTTCCTACTGTATCCCTTCCACATATTACCACAGTCTGGGTTGAAGAAATTCCCCCTTCTTGGGAGACACTCACAACCTGATCTTTGCAAGAACTGGAATTGAGGTGGGGGGCAGCTGGGTGCCTCAGTGGATTGAGAGTCAGACCTAGAGATAGGAGGTCCTGGGTTCAAATCTGGCCTCAGACACTTCCTAGCTATGTGATCCTGGGCAGGCCACTTAACCCCTATTACCTGGCCCTTACCACTCTTCTGCCTTGGAACTAATAGAGTATTGATTCCAAGATGGAAGGTAAGGGTTTAAAAAAAAAAAGAACTGGAATTTGGCTTTGGTTTGAGTTTCAGACAATAGAATCCTTTGTTCTCTTCCTTTCCAAGTGTTTCAAGTTTACAATGAGCAAACAGATGATTTAAACTTTACACTGTGCTCCTTCCTCCCTTACCAACCACACTCTCCTTCCCTACGCAGGGTCTGTCTCTTTGCCTTTCTTAGGAAAGAGACCTGAGCTAAATCTCCCACTTCTTTCTTTGCCTATTCTGACTGAGTGCACCAAAGTGTAAAAATCTTGATTTAAGTATTTTTGTATTCAAAGATCATACGCAAGTGTTCATTTGAAGGTTCAGTGGCATTTTGAAATGAGAACATCATATATAAAGATGTCAGAGATGGAGCCTCCCACCGTGAGGTTGAAAGAGAGAGAGGAACAAAATGAATAGAAGAGTTTCTAGGTTCCAAGGAATTTTAACATCTCATTACTTAGATTACCCTACATATAATTTTCCAATATTTGATATTAGAGACTTTTGAAGGTATTGGTTAAAATTACTTCAAGCCTGACATCAATTTAGTCTTATTCATTATCTAGCTAAAATAAAACCTTAAGAATAACTGATTAGAGTAAGTAAGCAATTTTCTGATAAATGCAAATTTCCAAACGGCTCCTAAGAAAAGCTTGCTACAGATGAAAATAGGACGGCAGGCTTCCACATGACATGGATGCAGGTAGTCGGCAGGATCTCGTGCTCAGGGCCAGGCAGGCTTTCCTCAGCAGTCTCCTTGCCTGTATAGCATGGCCCCATGCTCCCGATTCCCTCTGCCTAATGATGATGATGGTGATATTATCATTTCCTGCATTCATTGCTTTGATAGGTACTCACATCTTTTTGTTAGTCTAATGAACCATGTGATAAATATGTAGTTGTCAGCCTGAGGTGCATGGTGAGCTGGAAGAGATGCATCTCCACATTTGATCTCACGTCTCTCTAACCCCTTCCATTCTCGGGGACACCATGATGGGGCTTGTCTGCTCGACCTTACTCTTAGGATTCACAGTACTCTACCACTACCACCAGCTAACTGGGTGGTCTACCGAATGGGTCCACATGGACTCATTCACTCAGATGTTTAGGTCAAAAGATCTTTTTCCTTTCTCTGCATAGCAGAGGAAGAATTATTTCCAAAAGCAAATGCTCATGTTTCTGAGTGGACTTTGTAAGAGTGAAAACACTTAAAAAAGTCAACCATCTTTTTTTGTGGGAGCAGGCTCTTAACATGAGACTTTGGAACTCTTTATATATCAAAATGTACATGCATACATTCATACATATATACTTATAAATGCATATATAACATGTCTATATGTTGACATATAGATGTATGTATATATTTATACACACACACACACACACACATATATATATATATATATATATATATACATGTATTTATAGCTATATATGTATAGGGACAGCTAAGTGGCATGGCAGATAGAATGCCATACCTGAAATCAGGAAGATTCAACTTCCTGAGTTCAAATCTGGTCTTAGACACTTACTAGCTGTGTGATCCTGGGCAACTCATTTAACCTTGGTTGCCTCAGTTTCCTCATCTGTAAAATGAAGTATAGAAGGAAATGGGAAACCCCTTCAGTATTTCTGTAAGAAAACTCCAAATGGGGTCACATGACTGAATAACAACAACAAAATACAACAATATTATAAATATACATGAAATATATGATATATATGTGTATGTATGTACCTGGAGGCATATATGTAGATAGCTGTATTCCATTGGTTTAGTTTGTAATCTTATATATTTTATTTTATGCATTTAAGAACAATATTCTAAAGAGGGTTTCATAGACTTTACCAGACTGCCAAAGGGTTTGACAACATACACAAAGAAAAATTAAGAATCTCTGATTTGCGTAGTGCCTACCATGTTTAAGACATGGGATGAGTCGTATTATATGGCTTAGCCAAGTAAGCCCTACATATTGATAGAATAGGTCTTTGCAATGTAAGTTTGGTTCAGAGAAAGTTTCCTACTACCTCAAATATTTCCCCTGATTGTCTGGGAAGTTGCCTAATATTTCCATCAGAAAACTATTCTTATTAATTATTATTATAGCCAGCATTTACATAACACTTTAATGTTTGCAAATCACCTACCATGCATTATCTTATTTAATCTTCTTAATGACCATGTAAGGCAAGTACAATTATCCATATTTTACTAATGAGTAAATTGGGGTGAGGGAGGTAAAGTGGCTTGCCTATGGTTTGTACACTGCTAATAAGTACTTGAGGCAAGATTTGAACTGTTAGATTTAAAATGATTGAAGGCCTTAAACTGTAACAGTTAAAAGAGTGATGTTGTAAACTGTAGTGAGTTAAAATGGTGGAAGATATAAATTGTGATAGATATAAAAGACGGTGAGTAAATTTGACCGCAGAAAATGTTTCACTACAGTGTCTTGGTTTTTAAATCAAATATAAGGTGGTTGCCAGGGAAATATTCACAATTATTCAAATACCCAAGTCAACTGGGTTTTATAGAGATTTTAATTAATACAAATGTGGAATTAAAGAAAAGAGAGAAAGAGAGAAAAAGGAAATAAGTATGAAGGGCCTTAAGCCAAGATGGCCTAGACCTGAGTCATAAGAGAGAGAGATCAATCAGTCAGTCTTTTAACACTCACCACAAGGTCTGTCTAAACAAGGATTCTAGTGACACCAGGCCAGCTCCATCTCAGCTGACTTCACCAGAGAGAGTTCCAGCCAGAGTCCTCCTTAAAGAGCCTTCCAGCCAGAGACTGTTCCAAAGGGCCTCTCTCCAGAGCCTCCAGAGGGACAGAGTCCTCTCAGAGGAGCTCCAGCGAGACCTCCTTAGAGATTTGTCCTCCAAGAGCTTCTCTTCTCCAGAGCCTCTCTCAAGAGATTCTTCCCAAGCGATCCTCATCAGAGATCCTCCAAAAGGATTTTTTTTCAAGAGATTCTGCTTTTTCTTATATAGGGGTTTTTCTCCTATGTCACCTCCCCTAAGTCCTTACATCTACCAATCACTGTAGACGTTTTCCAAAGGACTGCCCATCTGAATTCCTGCTAAGTCGACTAATCTCCTCAGTAAGTCTGAACCAGAAAAAATGCTGCTGTGTTGACTAATCTCCTCAGTAAGTCTGAACCAGTGAAAACACAGCTGAGTCAACTAATCTCATTAAGAGAAAACTTGCCCGACCCTTTTAGGGACCTAGCATCTCATTGTATCAATTCTAAAAAAAAATAAAAGGCATGGCTCAAAGAACTCCTTGCCTTATTATAAGCATGGGTCCAAGTACTTTCATTGTTTAGCAAGGAGTTTTCTCCCCTAAAGCAGTCTTAAGTACGGGTGGAGTAGAGATCCTCCCATTTCTGATCCTGGCGAGTTCTCACATCAAAATGGGGAATGTTTCCCAGTAGGGAATTTGTTCCAATGGAGGATTCCTTAATGTGGAAATTTTTAACATTCACAAGTCTGAGAAATTTCAAGATTTACAGAACCCAAGTCTTTCTTGATTCCAAGTTCAGGGCTTTATTTGTCATGACACAATGCCTTTCTCCTTCTTTTAAGCTAAATAACTGTATCTAGAAATCCCCTGAGAAAGTTTCTCCCCAAAAGATCTTTTAAACAGTGTAAACACGTCATTATATCCATTCTCTGTGAATTGATCCCTTTCTGAGAGTAAGTAAATATCAGATTTTATTTATAGTACTTGTAGGTATTTGTGTAGGGAGTAAAGGTTATTGATCTCTCTATCAATCTCTCTGTCCATTTACGCAATCAGCAAGTAGCCTTTCTGCTATTCCTCACACATGACAATCTCTCACCTGACTATACTTTTTCACTGACTATCCTTCATGCCTGGAATGCTCTCCCTCCTCACATGAATTTCCTGGTCTTTCTGGGTTCCTCTATGACTCAACTCAAATCCTAACTTCTTTGAGAGGCTTTTCCTAATTCCCCTCATTGCTAGCACCTTCTCTCTGAGATCACTTCTTTTTTACTGTGTGTATTTATGTAAATATACACACACATAATTATTATCATATTTTCCCATTAGAAAGAATATGAGTTTTATGAGAGCAGGTACCCTATGTTTTGCTTTTTGTATCTCAAGCCTAGCATAATACCTAGCATATAGAAGGCCCTTAATAAATGCTCACCAACTGACTAAGTGACTGGGAGGATGATGATAACCTCCCTGACAATAAGGAAGTTGGGAAAAGGGGTGGGTTTGGGGAAAAGATAACAAATTTTATCTTGGGCATGTTGAATTTGAGATACTGATGGGCCATCCAATTTGAGATATCCAAAAATCAATTGGTAATGAAGAACTGGAGCTCAGGAGAGGGAGAAGATCTGTATATATAGACGCATGAATGCTTAAATTCATAAGAGCTAATGAGATAGTAAAGAAGGAAAAGGGAAGAGAGCCCAAGGTAGAGCCATGGGGTTCATCCAAGTTAGTGAGCATGATGTAGAAGAAGATTCAGCAGAAGAAACTGAGAACGATCAGCCAGGAGGACAGGGGAAGAAAAAAAAACAGGAGAGAGGAGTGTCATCAGCTAGGAGAAGGGTAAATATTTCATCTAAGACTGGAGTGGAGAAGATAATGGAGGGAGATGTCTGGGAAAATGTGAATTTTAGAAGAGGGAGAAAATTGTGAATAGTCTCATTTCTTTTCCTGTGAAGTATGAGATAAATTTCTCAGCTGAAAGGATAGGAGAAGTGGGTGCTATGGGAGTCTAGAGGAGAGACAATATAGTTTTAAGCACCTCCTGTGAAGAGTGGGATAGAAAATTGATTGCATGGGAATAGAATGTTTGCCTGCTGCAGCAAGGGCACAGTTGAAATTAGATAACAAATTTGTAGTTTTCCAATTAATGCAATTTCATAATTTTTCTTCAATGGTACATGTAGAAGAGAACGAAGATGATGAGAGTAATTCAGGACTAGGGGTTTGGTAAGGCATCATCAGCTATGAATAAGGAAGTAAGAGATTCAAGAGTGCAAAATAGTAGAGGGTTGAACTGATTCACCCAAAGGGTGGAGATAGGAAGGCAGGGCATTGTAACTGTTACAGGAGTTAGGATCTAGGAAAGAGTCCAGGAATGGGGGGAGGGGAGGTAATAGGGTTCATTGAGAAGATGAAGAACAAGGTTAAGGATTATAAGACATAAGGAAAGAAAATGATAAAATATCATTGGATAAAGGAATTGGGGGTGTAGTTGGGTAGCTCAGTAGATTGACAGCCAGGCCTAGAGACAGGAGGTCCTAAGTTTAAACCAATATTGATTCCAAGGCAGAAGATAGGGGTTTTTATTTTTTAATGTTTTAATTTTATTTTATTAATTTAGAGTATTTTTCTAGGATTACAAAAAAAATGTTCTTTCTCTTCCCTCCCCCCAACCCCCTCCCATACTTGACACACAATTCCACTGGGTTTTACATGTGTCATCAGTCAAGACCTATTTCCATATTATTGATATTTGCACTAGAGTGATCGTTTAGTCTATATCCCCAATCCTATCCCCATCAACATGTGATCAAGCAGTTGTTTTTCATCTGTGTTTCTACTCCCACAGTTCTTCCTCTGAATGTGGAAAGTGTTCTCTCTCATAAGTCCTTCAGAATTGTTCTGGATCATTGCATTGCTGCTAGTAGAGAAGTCCATTACATTCAATTGTGCCACAGTGTATAAGTCTCTGTGTATAATGTTCTCCTGGTTCTGCTCCTCTCACTCTGCATCAATTCCTGGAGGTCGTTCCAGTTCACATAGAATTCCTCCAGTTCATTGTTTCTTTTAATACTTACCTGGCAGGGGTAATTCCATGATCATGAAGGTGGTTTTCCCAGGGTGAGGCTTATCCATTGCATTCTGGATTGGCTGACCCCTGTGATTTCCCCAAATGCAGGGAAATTTGACTGCATAATTTGTAGTAGTGGGGGACTGGGTTCTTCCCTGTTAAGGAAAGTAATAAATGTTGGAGGGGATGTGGCAAAATTGGGACATTAATGCATTGCTGGTGTGAATTGTGAATTGATCCAACCATTCTGGAGGGCAATTTGGAACTATGCCCAAAGGGTGCTAAAAGACTGTCTACCCTTTGATCCAGCCATAGCACTGTTGGGTTTATACCCCAAAGAGATAATAAGGAAAAAGACTTGTACAAGAATATTCATAGTTGCACTCTTTGTGGTGGCAAAAAAATTGGAAAATGAGGGGATGCCATTCAATTGGGGAATGGCTGAAGAAACAAAAAGGGTTTAAAAAAAATAAAAAATAAAGGAATTTGGGAACTCATGGCAAGGAAGCAGAGCATTTGTATGTGTAGCAAGATAAGAGGTATAGTGGAGAAATGTTATATGAATTGAGTAGATTGAGAAGTTGAGTAGATTAACTGGCAAATTAGAGAACTTGAGGAATATGTGTGAAGGCCAGAGACAAGGAGGAAATACTGTGATAGGCATTGAACTCACTGAAGAAGGGAGAATGTCTTGAGAATTAATGGATAAGAACCACTAGCATCTACATAGGGAGATAAATTTGGATAGAGCAAATCTCAAAGGAGAAGATTGCTTAGTGAAGGTAGTAGAGGGAAAGTCTAGAAGTGGCAATGGAGAACAGAATATTTTAACTCTCCTAATGTGACCAGGGAGTTAGGAAGTATGAGAGAAAAAATACCTGGTCCTAGAAAAAATGACAAGGAATGCAGTGTTATCAGAACGGAGTCAGGTTTAAGTGAGAGTCAGAAGATGAAAGAAAGGAGAAAGGAATGGTCTTGAGATGAAAGTTCATTCATTATGGAGCAAGAATTCTAAAAGAAACAATGGAAGGGTATAAAGATATGGAGTGAGAAATGAAGATAGGCAAAGGTTGAGGTAGATAGGCATGAGGAAATACCAAGTTGGGTATAGGGAATGAGGTCTATACATCAGCATCTAGGGATTCTCCATCACTGGGATAGGTTGAATATAAGTAATTGGAAGTATGTTAACCATTAAGAAGTGAGTCTTAATAATGATTGAAGAGAGGTGCATTGAGAAAGGCAGGAGATTAAGCTATATGCACTTTCCTTTCATATTCCATCTGGTGGAAGCCTCAGGAGACCTTCAACAAAGCAGGCAAAACTAAAGAGAAGTATGGAAGCCTGGTCAGGAGGTGAGGAGGACTTACTTTCCTTAGAGCAGGCCCCGGAGTGATGGTGGGACTCAGAAGTTAAACTTGGGGCATGATGGTCACTGAAGCAGGAAGTGGGCCATGAATACCTGGATGCTGTGCTAAAGAGTGTTCATTAAGGAAGTATTAAAAAAAAAGGGAAAAAAAGGATGTTCAGAGGAACTCTGACACACTTAAGAGTCATCTTCAACTCTTCACTCTCATTCATCCCTCAAATCCAATCAGTTGCCAAGGTCTTATTGACTCTACCTCTTCAACATCTCTTGCATCTGTCTGCCTCCAGCCATTTTCACCACACTAGCTTAGTTTAGGCTCTGATCACCATTGGTCTAGACTACAGAACTTAGCACAGTTCCTAGCATATAGTAGCCACTTAATAAATTGTTTATTGACTAACTGACTATTGCAATAACCTCTTAATTGTTCTCTCTGCCTCTAGTGTCTTCACTCTCCAATCCATCTACTATTCAGCTGCCAAATTGATATTCCTAAAGCACAGGTCAGACCATGTTATTTCCCAGCTCAAAATGTTTCAATGGCTTCTAGGATAAGTACAAATTCCTTTGGAAATATCAATTTGGTTCTGGTCTATCCTTCTAGACTTGATATGATTCCACATTACTCTGCTTCATTACAGCCAGTTTTTTCCTTGTTGTTCCCCATGCATGACATCCCATCTTCAACCCCAACAGCTTTAAAAGTTGCATCTTTTCTTATCCCCTCCTCCTTGCCTCTTTGATACATGAAATGCACTTTCTGCTTTTTTATAGAAAATAATGTTTACCTTCTGTCTTACAATCAATGTTAAGTATCAGTTCTAAGGCAGAAGCACAATCAGGGCTAGGCAATTGGGGATAAGTGACTTGCCCAGGGCCACACAGCTAGGAAGTGTCTGAGACCAGAATTTGAACCCAGGACCTCTCATCTCCAGGCCTGACTCTTTATCCACTAAGCCACCTTGCTGCCCTTCACTTCTGCTTCTTGGAACCCTTACCTCCCTCTAAAGTTTAGTTCAAGTAACACTTCTTACAATTGGTCTTTCTGAATTCCCCCAATTCTCAGTGCTTTCTCTGAAATCACTTCACATTTAATTTACATTTTACATCTATTTACCTGTAAATTCTCCCAGGAGATGGTTAGCTCCTTGAGGACAGCACTTGCCTCATGTGTATAACTGAAATTCCAGTACAGTGCCTGGTACATTGTAGGAGCTTATTAAATACAAATAAATGTAGCTGGAAGTGCAGTAGATAGATCAATGAACCCCTGAGTCAGGAAGACCTCAGGTCAAATTTAACTCAGTGCCTTAATAGTTGGATGGCCTTGAACAAGTCACTTAATCTTCTTCAGTCTTAGTTTGTTCATTGGAAAATGGAGATAATAATTGTACCCACTTCCCAATGTTGTTGTGAGGATCAAATGAAATAATAATATTTTAATGTGCTTTACAAACCTTAAAGTGCTATAAAATACTGTTTATTGTTGTTGTTATTCCTTCAGAACACCGGTTGGCAAAACATTGTTCAAAAAATCTCTCCTGGGGGAATAAAATAGGGTCACACCTTGGAAGCACAAGTTCCATGATTCTCATCCAGTATTTGCTACTCTTCAGAGTATTTGTTATCTTTCCAAATCTATACTCTTGTCAACCCTCCTAGACCATAACTTTGCCGGTGATGGCAAGCATCATGTCTTATTTATCTCTGCATTTCCCATAGGAGATGTAAGTGCTAAATAAATCACAGGACACTGGAATTGGAAGAGGACTCAATGTTAGTCAAGTCCAACTCATTCCAAAATAACAATTACTTATACTATTCAGTGCACAGGGTTTATCTAGTTTCTGATTGAAAACCTTTGTTGAGGGGGACCTATGAACTCACGTGAAAGCCTGTTCAATCTATGGACAACTCTGAGTATTAGGACTTATTTTTCCTCCTTACAATGAAACTAAGATTATCTTTGCACCATGTTTGCACCATGTTTTCCCAGTGATCCTCATTTTGCCCATATGACAGCACTTCAAATGCTTGAACGCAACTATCATGTCAAACCTAATTCTTCTCTTCTCCATGCTAGATATCCCTAGTACCTTCAGCATGTCCTCAAAGGGCATGGTCTCCATTCTTCTTTACTAGACATATTCAAGCTTGCCAATCTCCTGTCTAAAATGTGGCAATCAGTGCTCATCACAATATTCTGGAACTAGTTGAATTAGGACAGAGTATTGATATGTCCATTGTTCTAAAACACTATGCTTCTCTTTGTTGTGTTACCTTTTAAAGTGGTTTACTGATTGGTTGATTGATCTTTTGGTGGGTCAAATTGTTTTTCATATGAATGTTTACAGAGATTTCTATTGATCAAATCCAGAAATGATTACCCTTCAAATTGTGATTGATTGGGGGGGGGCAGAGACCATTTTTATTTTAGGGAAACTGAAACTTTATAACTGATATAGACCTACACAGAAATGTCTAACCAGATATGGACAAATAGGGAAGGACACATTTACAATTTTACAAGGGAAGGTCTCAACTCTAATATGGTAGAAAGAAAGCTGGATTTGGAGCCAAAAGATCTTATTTCAAATTCCAGCTATGCCACTTATTAACTGTGTGATTTCTGGCTATGGACCTATCTCTTTAGGCCTCTGATTCTTTATTTGGAATATGATACGGTTGAACTGAATACTCTCTAAAGTACCTTCCTCTCTAGACATCAAAGTTCTCTAAGTTTCCTCCTAGCTTTAACCATGGAGCTTCGATAGTTGGTTAGACATAGTTCTCTTAATAGATAATTCTTAGAGGAAACATTTACACATTTTCAGTTCCTGACCACTCACCCAACTGAAATTTGTTAATAGAGATCTGTTCTTGAGAACAGATATATATGTAGTTGGGCTGCCAGTCTACTTTGATCCCTTGAATCTAATTGGAACTGGGAGTGGGAGTAGGAGTGTGATGAACCAAGATCCTATATCAAACTCACATACTTGTGGGGAAATTTTCCTTAGAAAAGAACCCCTAGTAATCAGATGTGCTACCCCTTTGTCATACATATTCTCTGTCTCTGTTCTTGGGCTTCATTATTCTTGTATTATAAATTTGAGCCTATTATCTTTAGGAACTTGGTAGAGGGAATAGTGTATATCCAGGTTGGGAGAACTGGTTTCGTAACATCCATTCTTGCAATCTGTTTAATAAATACCCTTTCTAAAAGCTAATTAGTTCTGGAAGTACCCTAGTGGGGGCTTTTGAACCATTATACTATCTTACCAGAGAATGAATAGTAAGTCAGTGGCAACACTAGGACTAAAACCTAGGTCTTGGTGTAGGCCTCTTCTCTCCTTGCTATATAGGCTATGCAAAATATAGCCTTAACTTCATTAAATAAACACTAAGGAATTGGGAAAGGAGAGTTGTCACCATGGTCCATCAAGCTATATTAGCAACTAAGAGATAAAGAGAAAACACTCACCAATTTAAACTTTGTCATGGGAGATGCCTCTTAAATGTCTGAGTCCATTTTCCTGTCTTAGTGTATATAGTCTAGTAATTCACCATCAAATGTTTCTTTGCTGATAGCAGATTTTTAAAAGCATCAGGGTCATCAATCTGGCCACCTGACTACCCTCTGGGGCTGTCCAAGCTTCATGACAGGAATATGCCAATTCATCTCCATAAGCACGGAAAATTGTAACACCCGCAGGAAGAGCCTAGGAGGCCATTTAAAGAATTTTAAAACTCATATCATTCAAAGTCAAATTCAACAAACATTTATTAAGAGCTGGATGGCCAATGGCAAGTCATTTAACCTCCCTAAGCCTATTTACTCATCTGAAAAATGGAGAACATAAATTCAAAATTGAGAGGTCAGAAGTCTCCTAGTCCAATCCTCTCATTCTGCAGATGAGGAAACTAAAGCCCACTAAGATGAGGTGACTTGCTCAAGATCATTCAGATAATAAATGGTAGAGCCAAAATTCAAACCCCAATCCTCTGGTTCCAAATCCAACACTCTTTCTATTCTTTCCACCTACCTTATAGAGTTACTGTGCAAGAAGTGCTTTATAAATCTTAAAGTGCCAGAGAAATGTGAATCATTGGTATTTGCAAAGCACACTGCTAGGCACAGTGTAGGTTATAAACATGTTGAGTGGTTCACTCCATGGGGATCAGGATGTTGCCTGAGGCAGGAATATGTAGCCTGTTAAACTTTTGTGGTTTTTGGCTCCACTGTCCTTTGGCTCAGACCCATTTATAGTCCAGCATCTGTTTGAAATCTCTCCTTTTGTTCTCCCTCACATCACTGCATAAGAGCTGCCCCCTCAGTCCTGCTCTCTACTCTAATGCAAGGCCACTTCTTGGAAAACCACTCTTAAGAATCTCTCAAGTGTGGAGATGGGGAAAATAGCTCCCCAACCCTTAGCTTTGCTCTTAGGGGCCTTGGCACTTTCCCCTCTAACTCTTTCTTGAGAAATGATAGAGTATTAAGTAGTGCTTTTTGGGCAACCTTTTCCTTCAGGTTGAATGTGTTCAGAGAATAGGATCATTAAGTCAGAGGAGTTGGGAATTAGAAGGAATCTTAAAGATTATAAAGTATAACTCCTTCATTTTGCAGCTGAGGAGTCCAAGACCAAAAGAGTTTGAATGACTTATCTAAGGTCACACAGGTAATACGTAGCAAAACCAGGATTCACATCAAGAGCCCCTTCCTGGGAAAAAGGGTACCTGTTTTAGATGACTCCTTGATTTATTCTGCTTGCCTCTATGTTTCCCCTTCCCTATGGTTTAGCATTTACACCGAGATCTCAAGATAAGCCTTCCTGGTGGACGCTCACCCAGCAAACTAAGAACAAAATCCATCTGTGACCTATAAACTGAGATTGCCACCTGAAGGTCAGAGATGTGACTGGCAAGTCACTTGGTCCACAGCTAGTAACAGTTGGAGGCAGAGACTTAAAATCAGTTTTTTTGACCCCAACATTCTCCATTATACCACACTGCCTTTTTTTTTCTTTACAAGAAAGAAAATATATGCAAAACATGATGTCCTCTTGAGAAGTGCCCTGCTTTGATCATGCTTGTGCCCATAGCTGGCATCTCTTCTGTGGCCAGATCGTGGCTAATTCTGTTCTCAGAATAGCCACAGGGAAAAGGCATTCAGGAGGACCCACAAAAAGAGGGCTGTGTAATGGAGCTCTCTGGGGAGCCCAGAGCATAGTCTCTGATTCTTCTGAGTCCTGAAACATGGAGTTTCTCCCTTCCTCTAGAAAGAAAGAGACCTCTTTCTAAAGAAGGTGCTGCTGCCTCCAAAACTTTCATTTCTTTTCATAAAGTTTCCAAAGTTTGTCAAAGTTAATATGATGAAAAAGTAAGGAGGGGCATCCAGATAGAACAGGTGATAGAGCACCAACCTAGAAGTTTGGCGAGTCAGGATTCAAATCTAACCTCAGCCACTTCCTAGCTATGTAGCCCAGGCAAAACACTTGACCCTATTTGCCAGGCAGCCCTTGCCTTTCTGACTTAGAACTGATAATGAGACAGAAGGTAGAGGTTTCAGCTAAGGAGTTAGGCTTGGAGTGAGAGTGACATAGAGAGGCAGGGTAGAGATTTGATTTGAAAAGAAGTTATCATCCATTCAGTTTCACTCAAAACCCCAGTTTAATTCAATTCAGTTCAATAAGCATTCATCAAGCTCTTTATCAGGCAAAGGGACAGTGTGGTGTAGTGACTGGAGAACTGGCCTCCAGGCTAAGAAAACTTAAGTTCAGTTCTTATTTCTAACATTCTCTCCTGGCTTGGGGTGACCCTGGGCTTAACTCTTAGTTCTCCTTTTTATTGTTCAGTCCTCTTGTCCAACTCTTTATCCCATTTTGGAGTTTTCTTGGCAAAGATACTGGAGTGGTTTGCCATTTCCTTCTGTGGCTCGTTTTACAGATGAAGAAACTGAGGCAAACAGGTTGAAATGATTTTCCCAGGGTCATACAGCTAGTGTCTGAGGCTGATTTTGAATTCAGAGATTTCTAACTCTGGGCCAAGTGCTCTATTTGCTGTGTTATCCAACTACCCTTTATTCTTTAGTAATCTGAAAAAAACAAGCTTCAGTAAGCCAACTAGCATTTATTAAGTCCCTAACTACTTAGTGCCATGCATCAGGCTAAACACAAAGAAAGGGGAGAACACAAGCCCTTAGGAAGCTCACAGTCTAATAGAAGAGGCAACATGCAAGCAAGATATAAGATACAGAATACATTGGGGTAGTCTCAGAGGAAAGGCACTAAAATTAAGGATGACGGGGAGAAGGGTTGCTTTTGGTTTTGTTTTTTTTTCCAAAGATGAGCTAACACTTGAAGAAAGGCAGGGAAGACAGGAGACAGAAATGAATAGAGAGGGAATTCCAGGCATGGAAATGAAATGATATGAAATGAACACTGGCTCTGGCAACCAAAGCCTGGGAGTTTACAGGTTGCCTAGTCTAGCTCTCTCATTGTACAGAAGAGGAAAATGAAGCCCTTAGAAGGCAAGTGACTTGCCCAAGATCACACAGTTAATTTAGTGACAGAGTCAGAATTCAAACTTATATCCTCAGACTGAATCCAACACTCTTTCTACTACACAGCATCTGTTTCATGGAGTTTTTGTAATGAGGCATTAACCTGTATTAATAGAAGCAATGTCCACATCTGGGAATTCCTTATACCAAAGAAGTTTTTATCCCTCTCTGCTACTTTATGCTAATTCCTGGGCTAGATATTGGGGCAACAAACACAAAAATGAAACAACCCTTGCTTTCAAGGAGCATATGGACTTGGTGAATAAGGGGGGGTGTATTTGGTTTTTGGGATCCTTATTTTCCCCCTTCAATATATTTTTGTTTCATTAAATATTTCTCAATTACATGTAAAAAATTAACATCTGTTTTTAAACTTTCGAGTTCCAAATTCTCTCCCTCTCTCCCTTCCCGCTCCTTAGGAAGGCAAACAATTGGATATAGATTATACATGTGAAGCCATGCAAAACATATTTCTATATTAGCCATGTTGCAAAAGGAAATGCAGACCCCCCCCAATTTAAAGAAAAATAAAGAAATAAAAGAGTATACTTTGATCTGCTTTTAATGGAGGTTTACTTACTCCCTTTATTAACATCAAGTGCAATGCACTCCATCATGAGGGAGGAAGGTATCTTTTAAAGCCTATGGCAGACATCCAAGCTTTGGCACATTCTGCCAGGTTACACAGGCTTCTAATACAGACCCGCAGATGGACTGTAAGTGTGCTACCCAAGGACAAGCCTAGCCAAACTTAAAGAGAGACTAATCAAAGGAAACTTCTGTACAGAGGGGCTGTGATCTGCATCAGTGGAGGGATTGGCCACATCAAGAAAGGCACAGATCTCAGAAGCACTGAAATCATTGTGTGATTAATTAGAGCAAAAGGGAGCTGTGTGACACTTGAGAAGCTGATCTTGGTATCTTTTAACTGACTGAGCTGAGACACCCTGGCTCCCTCTACCTCCTGGCCACTTTTTGGTGCTCCAGGTATGTGCGTTATATCATCATGTTAAGAATCTTTACACTCTGGGTTCACATAGCTAGCCAGATCCTCCAGAGTACACAAGAGGGGCTCTCTGAATAAAAATACTGAAGCGTCTCCTGCTGCTTCTTGGCAGCTTTTGTGTTCCCAACCTTTGGGCCTCAGAATGAAAGTTGTGACCCTTGAGGGCCAGTGTACTGTCTTCCCTGGGAACAAGTAGCCATGGGTCATTGGGTGGCCTTGAAAGGGTCAGTGATGCCTCTCTGTTCTACCAAAGACCTCAACTTGTCCCTCCTCCTGACAGCCCAGGAGGTCTCTGTATTGGGCATCACTGACCCTTTGGTGACCACTTCTCCTTAAAGAAATAGCCAGACTGTATTAAGGCCCAATAAAATGCTTACTCTATGACATTCCATCTCTCTTTTATCCCAGCTTGCTTATAAAACATAAGCCAATTAAACAGGGCAGTTCGCAGGTGGAAGTTGGAGAATTTGTTCAAGTTAGTGAATCCAAACAAGTCACATTTCTAAAGTCTTCCTACCCCCACCCTCTAGGAGAATCCATCACAAAAGCTCAGGTCCCTAGAAGACCTTTTATATTTATTTTCAGTCACTGGGGTTGAAACTGATGATGCCAAAATGTGTTTTCTAAAGTCTCAAGCCCATTCAGGGAAGCTCCAGCATCTGAATGCATTCTTTATCTGTCTCTGCCAATCTGGCTGGAAGAGAAAACTCCCTCTCTATAAAAGAAGGGACTCTAAAAGGCTGTCTGAACAATATTTTTCTGAGTGACATGAAAGTGAATCAAGCTCACAGGAATTTGATTTTTCTTATAATAGATATCCTCCACTAAAGCCCTACTCGGATGTCTCATGGTTACATAGAGGTAACCCTGGATTCTCAGTGGCTATGATGGGGAAGCACAATCCCTGATCTTACATAGCTGGAAACCCGAATGGGTTTGGCAACTGACTCTCTGTTACATAAGGGCCAATCTAGCTAAGTATGGAGGCTCATCACCAGGTTGGCCACAGGCTTATACATTTTTTTGGCCATTGAAGCCCTTGGCAGGGTTCTGACCTGTGCCAGTGGAGAGAGAGCCCACATGCCCAAAATGGCAGGCACTTGAAGTATTGAAATAATATTAGCTGTAGGACAGAAAATCAAAGGGGAACAAAGAATGAATGGACAAAGTATATGTATAAGTAGTTCTCAAAAGAATGTAAGTTATTGACAACCCATAAACCCATATCACTAATAATAAGAGAAATGCAATTCGAAACTACTCTAAGACTTTATCTCATACTCAGCGAGTGGACAAACATGATAAGAGGAGGAAATAATCTATATTAGAGGAGCTATGCAAAGATAATTAACACACATTTATTAAGCATAGAGTATTAAGAATACAGTATTAAGGGGGCAGCTGGGTGGCTCAGTGGATGTAGAGCCAGGCCTAGAGATGGGAGGTCCTAGGTTCAAATCTGGCCTCAGACACTTCCTAGCTGTGTGACCCTGGGCAAGTCATTTAACCCCCATTGCCTAGCCCTTACCACTCTTTTGCCTTGGAGCCAATACACAGTATTGACTCCAAGACAGAAGGTAAGGGTTTAAAAAAAAAAAAACGAATAATATAGTATTAAGCTACTCTATTCCAGGGTTTTAAAAAAAAGTCCAAAACATAGTTCCTGCTTTCAAGGATCCCACAATCTAGAGGGAAATAACATACAAATAACTGTACAAATAAAATAGATACAAGTTAAATTGAAGATAATCAACAGAGGGAAGTCACTTAGAAGGTATTAGAAAGGCTTTCTACAGAAGGTGATATTTTAGCTCAGACTTGAAGAAAGTGAGGAAAGCCAGAAAGGTCAAAATGAAGAGAGATTTTATATCTTATTCTGGGGGCAGTAGGGAGCTAGTGGAGTTTACAGAATGTGATATGTAACGTGGTTAGAGCTGTGCATTACCAAAATAGGCACGCTGGGTAAAAAATGATAATGGTAATATTTTCAGAGATAACCTGAGAAGATTTTTTATGAACTAAAGTCGAATGATGTGATAACCAAGAAAACAATTTCTATGATAATAATAGCGCTATAAAAACAAGTTTGAAGGTCAAGAACTGATTAATGAAATGAACAACAATAATTCCAGAGAAACAATGACAAATCATGTAAGCATGTCCTTATAGGTATGATGGACTCAAGACAAATCGAGACATATTTTTTGGACATGGTCAATGTGGGAATTGGGCTTTTTAAAAACTTCATATTTTGTATAAGAGTTTTGTTGTCCATTTTTGTGGGATAGAAGTGGGAAGGAGAGAAAATAGATTTTGGTTAATTGAAAAAAATAAAATGCAATGAAAAAATTTTTATAAATATAGGCACATTAATTCACTGTTGGTGGAACTATAAATTGGTCCAGTGATTCTGGAAAGTAATTTGGTATTATGATTTTTTAAGTGACTAAGCTTATATTGCTATGAATATATCCTACGAATTTCAAAAGCAAAAATAAAAGTCCCATATACACCAAAATATTCATAGCAGCATTTTTTGCATGTTAGTAAAAAATGGAAATGAAGTAGTTGCCCATCCATTGTGGAAAGGCTAAACAAACTATAGTACATGATTTTAATGGAATATCACCATGCCATAAGAAATTGTGAAAAAGAAGAATTCAGAGAAACAAGGGAAATTTTTTATGAACAAATACAAAATGATTAAACAGAAAAAGTAAAGTAATATGCACACTGACTAGAATAATTTAAATTAAAGAATTTTTAAAAGAACTAAAATAAAATGTAATAATAATTATAGAGAAGGAATTCAGAGAAGAATCAAGAAAATATACCACTTTACACTTCTTGAACAGGTGAGGATCTCTGTGTATAGAGTATTATATGAACTGTCAGATATCATTAATGTGTTCATTTTTTTAATGATATTTTTTATCCTCTTTCTTCTTTTCTAATTTTTTTTTAACCAGGAATTCTTCACTAGGTAGGAAAAGGAAGAAGAGTATTTTCGGAGACAGAGGGGAAAGGTTATATAAAAATAAGAAATATTGATTTTAAAAAGATTTTTGGTTATGAAGAAAAGATAATTAAGGAGGAAAATAATTGTCATAATATAATTTGGGACTCTCTTAATCATTTTGAGACAACTAAGAAAACACCAACATATCTGAGGTTGGCCAAATAATAATCAGATACTATGTCACTTTTTACAGACAGATGACAAAGAGATAACTTGCCAGACCTTGATGAAAGTATATTCCAGGGAAGAATTACAGTGAGATTCTTCAGCCTCATCATCTAGATTTTCAATTTATCTGACCCTTTGACTGGGTAAACGCCCTTATAGTAGGAGACCACTTCCATTGTCCCATTAGGGAGTGAATTTTTACTTGCAAAAGGTCATCTGCTTTCTAGGGGATTCCAAAATGTCAACTCATCCTCCTTTTCAGTCTCTTTCATTCATCAATAGTGATGGTGAATAGGATCACAGGATTCAAAGGAGAAAGGACCTTGGAGTCATTTAAATAGTCCCCTTATTCTTACTAGAGTAGTTTGATGAATAGAAGAACAATACTCAGGACAAATCAGGTGGCAATCATACTGTCTTCTGCCTTGAACCATCCACATCTAGATTCTTGCATGTTCTTGGTAGTGCATATAAGAGACCCCCCAACATCCAGCATGGTGTCACAGGCTCTCTTGAGCTTGGGAATTCTGAGCTGCAGAGGACTAAGTCAATTGGATGTCCACATAAAGTTTGGCATTCATATGCCAGCAAAATGGGTAAATGAGAGCAATTTGTTCATGATCATGAAGACAATTGAAACATTCCCTGTGGATTGCTTAGAGATTGGTCATACTTCAAAGAATCTAGGGTCATCCACTGCATCTTGGGCTATACTAGTTTTCCTGAGTTTTGTCTTGCCACTCAACAATGTACAATGATGACTCTGGAAGAGAGAATGCAACTAATAACTTTGGTGCAACTCTTCTTCATTTAAATCCTATTTACAACCGGAGTCCAATCATCAGCTCATGATATCATTGTTCTTCTTTGAAATGAAGGGCATTCATATGGTGAGCCTCTAAGAGAAGGGAGCTACCAGGCTGCCAAAGGAGGGGCAAATAGGTCATAGTCAGGAAGTCAACCAGGGTAGGATCAAGTCAGTAAGCAGGCCCCAAATTTCCAACCTGGGGGGGGGGAGAGAGAGAGAGAGAGAGAGAGAGAGAGAGAGAGAGAGAGAGAGAGAGAGAGAGAGACAGAGGCAGAGGCAGAGACAGAGACAGAGACAGAGACAGAGACAGAGACAGAAACAGAGGCAGAGGCAGAGACAGAGACAGAGACAGAGACAGAGACAGAGACAGGCAGAGAGACAAAGACAGAGAGAAACAGAGACAGAGACAGAGACAGAAAGACAGAGAGACAGAGACAGAGATAGACAGAGACACAGAGAGAGACACAGAGAGAGAGAGACAGAGAGAGACAGACAGAGAGACAGAGAGAGACAGAGACAGAGAGAGAGACACCAAGAGAGAGAGACACAGAGAGAGAGACACAGAGAGAGAGACAGAGAGAGACAGACAGAGAGACAGACAGAGAGAGACAGAGAAAGAGACAGAGAGACAGAGACACACACAGAGAGAGAGAGAGACAGAGAGAGAGACAGAGAGAGAGAGAGAGAGAGAGAGAGAGGCTGACACTTTGGAGCCTGAGGATGACTGGAGTAGGGAGAGAACAATATGATAATGGTAGTGATGGTAAAAGAACAAAAATTATGTCAAATGAGAAACAATAGCAGAAACTGAAGATGATTAGCTTAAAGGAGAGCCTTGATGGTGGTGGTGGGGGACAAGAAAGCTATTTTGAAATATTTTGAAGTTAAGAAGCTTGAGATAAGCATTTTTAACACTATTGATTTAAATGGTATTAATTGGGTAAATTTAACTGGATTCAGACTAGAGTTCAGTTTGTTATCTGTCCTTACCTAGTAAAATCTCTTTTATTTTAAAGTTATTTTTACTTTCCTTTGTAATGCCCTCTTCCGAGTGTTAATGCTAGTTAAATAATAGGATTATTTTAAAGCTAACTCATAGACAGAATCCTTAAGCATTCTGACAATAGAAAACACATATGCACAAACACACAAACACACCCCCCAGCTTCCCGACAAGCCACTAACTTCACATATTATCAGCACCTGGCAGGAGGAGACCATTTTATGTAAATGGATTCATTATTATTAATTTCTGCTGGCGCTGAACGATTTATGAACTGCTTTTCGAATGTGGAAAAGTGGTTCATGAATCAGAAGGAAAAATGTTCCCCAAAAACGGCATCGATAAATAACGACTTTTATTCATGAATCCCGCCCATGGCGTCTTTTATCTTTAGGAAGAATGGAATGGGAATTATAAAAATCACTGTGGAGGAAGAAAGAAGAATGTGAAGGACCAAGAATTGGCAAGGTGGATATTTAAGCAGTTATAAAGATCTGGGCATTGTCCTGGTACCCCTATTTCTTTCTTTCTGCCTTGATTTGTTTTATCTCTCTCCTTCCCTATCCTCAAAATACATACTGAGATGCTAACCTCCACCTTTTTTCAGTGTAAGTGAACTTGCTACATTCTACAAAGCTGATAGATTTTGAACCTGATCCTTCTTACAAAGACTCTTTTGACTCACCATTCTCCGGAGATGGAGAACAGCTTGAAGAGGTGAGAAATTCACTATGAGACAAACATTTCCCAGCCCCCACTTTGCCTTCAAAAAAGATAACCTTCCATGAGCCAGTAGAAGGCCTTTCAGGAGACGGGCAGAGCAGCTCAAAGGAAAAAGTTGTGGATTGTTCAAAAAAGCACTAATTTATTTAGCATTTCTAGGAATCTGAGAGGCTGGGACTGGAGCCATTTAGTCCCCTCTTAGTGGACCCTGGCTGGTTTTCTGCTTTACAAAGGGCCTCAGATCAGACCTCAGTGCAGCATTTATAGATGCCATTTTCAGGGGCAGAATAATAGACCCTGGGCTCTTGGATCCTCATTTGGGTGGAAGAGACATAAAATGCATGCCTCCTGATTGTCAAAAAGATGGATTCCATTATTAACTCTTTCTGGGTGGCTACTCTAAATTCTGATTCTTGCCCAAATCACAACTTTTACATCTGAAAGGAACCTGGAGAAAGAGGAACATTGCCAGATTTACTTTATCTCTCTCCTTCCCTATCTTCCTCACTCACTGCACCACCTAGCTGCACCCCACCCCCCATTATAAAACTGTCCATCCTCGAATAAGCATTAGGCATTCTGAGTTGGTCTACATGGGTAGAGCAATGATTGCTAGGAGCAGTTACATGTATTTCCCAGAGCCAGAATAAGACTGGGTCACAAGGATAACCTCAAAACGGGCATGTGTGCATATACACACACACAGAGCCTTTTTTACATAAGTGAATGTTCTGCCAATAATTTGTATGTCAGCAACACACTCTATTAGTTGAATGTGGCCTTTTATGTTACTTGAAATCCCAGACCTGAATGACAGATCTGTTCCAAAAAAACTCAGTGGCCTCATATAAAACGTGAGTGCTACAAATATGAAAACTCTCCACATTAAAGACATCTACTCTCCTACCTCAATAGTGCAGCTCAAGGACTGAGAAAAGAATTGGAAGGGAGAAAAGAAGAACTCAGATTTTCATTGATATTGTTTAATATAAGGGTTTTAAAGACAAAGCTAGTAATAGTTGGTAGGGAATATTCTAGAAAAAGTAAAAATTTGCCATTTGCCATTGATAGACTAAAGACCCGTTAGTGATTTTAAAACTTTTTTTTTCTCCCAGTGTAGAGAATTCTTTGCTGCTAGAAATTAAGCACACTGACTGCTTAAGCTAACAACAAAGAAGGGTTCTCAAGAAATCAGGCATCCAGACCCATTCCCTGGGCCTTGGGATTCCCCTGCCTCTCTTTCACCTTCCCCATACCACTTTTTTCTTTACTTTTTCAGCACTCCCAGCAAAGAAGGTAGCTTTTGTGCCTCTAAGTATATGACTGTTATTGCATCCTTTCTCCAAAGCCAAACAGAGAAGAAGAGGCAAGCAAACTGCAGCTGGGGAATAGGGTTAGAGATTTCAAGATAATCCAACAAAACTCTCAGCACAGTTTCTGAGAACCAATGAACTAATTACTGAGAAAGACAGACCTAGTCTATTCTCAGATAAGACTACAACTTAGTATTTGAGAAATAAACTAGTTCTCCATCTCCTTTTCTTTAAACTTTCAGAAGAAGCCACTTTGGGCATCAACTTTAATAGTAATTAAACTCCATGGGCTCTTGACTTTTTTTGCATCATAGACCCCTTTGGTAGTCTGATGAAACTTGTAGAATGATGCTTTTAAATGAATGGAGTGCTAAATTTCAGTTTCAGGTTTCTGAAAATGAAGATGTAATTTTTTTTGTCATTTAGGTTCAAGAACCCCTTGAAATCTATACACAGATTCCTTGGGGATCCATGGGCCCCTTGTTAAGAACCCTTGTTCTATCCTTAAAAAGAAAAAAAAAACTTTCATTGCAGGGATAGTGCTTCATGGACTTAACTTAAATTGTCCCTATAGCAACCCTTCAGCCTATTTCCTCCTTTTAATAAGCTCCTGTCTCAATATACTTATTGAGTACTTATTTTAGAAGAACATTAAAAGCACTTTTTATTAGCTTATCGCTAGTAAAACCATGAGAGGAATATTAATTTCTCTATCTAACAGAAGAGAAAACTGAGGTACAGAGAGGCATTGCTCTCTCCGTGGTCACATAGCCAACCATTAACAGTCAGAATTAAAATTTTTACTTTCTAAAGGTCATTCATTTCCAGAATCCTTTTCTAAGGGGATTCCTAGAATCCCCTTGTACGATACCACTAACCTATTACTATTAAACTGAATAACAAGATACAAAAGAGAACTAACAAAGAATGTCTCAATTGTTTATTACTTATTTAGTCCTCCTAGATAGAAAATGAGTTAATAGTTGTTCCTGTTGGACCAATACATTAAAAAAAAATTATTGATGTTTCTTCCTTTTAGAGAAGGGGGAAGAAACATTTATTAAAAAGCATACTATATGTGTCAGGTACTGTGCTAGGTACTTTTCCAAATATAATTTTAATTAATTCTTTCAATAATACTGGGAGGGAGGTACTATAATTATCCCCATTTTACAGATGAGAAAACTGAAGTGGATACAGATTAAGTGACTGTGCAAGGTCATACAGCAAGTAAATATCTGAGACCTGATTTGAACTCAGAATTTAGAGTTTCTCACCACAGAGAAAGAGTGGATCAATACCATTAAAAGTAAATCAAAATCATCATCTTTGCCTCTAACTATTAATCTGTGTCTGGATACTCTATAATTCTCCAAACCAACTCTGACCTTGAATACACAAATTATCTTTCCACTCTGAGAAGGAAGGGGATGGTTCCATGGAGTAGTGGAGTAGTGGAGAGTACATATTCTTTGGAGACTCTTCTATACACTGGGAGTCCTGCCACATTAGCCTTGCTGTGTTGCTACTAGAATCACATCAGAAAATCTAGTTGTTCAGCCCTGGTTTTCTTGCATATTTCTTTAGCACAGGGTACTTTTTCCATTGATGTGGATCACAAACTCTTCTGTGCCTTTGTAACCACCTTTATGTGTTGCTATGCCTGGAAAAGAAGAAAAAAAGAAAAGAAAAGAAAGAAACACACACTGTTGGTCAACTCTCTGATGTTGAGCCTTTCAGCACTTAGTTCTCAGACAACAACATAAATCTCATTGTCAAATCTGTCCTCAAAGTCTTTCCAGCATGGAAGACATTACCAGAGTTTGCAGTCTACTGACATAGTCTTTAAGAACCAAAGGTCACCTCTACACCACAAGGAGGCATTAGAATTGGACTTTAAAGGAGACTGATATATCATAGAGTCATATAATGTTAGATCTGGCAGGGAGGCACCTTGTAAACTATATGGTACACACTAAGGTTTGTGGTGGGTTCTTTTAGGAGGAAGCATTTGACAATTAAATGTATGCTTCAATCAGATGAACTTTTTATGCGAGTCGACTGAAGTGAAAAATTAGGGCTTCATGTAATCCAGTAGAGTAAAATCAAATGCTCCAAATAAATAAATGGTTGTCTTTTTTTATTAGCTTTCCATCAGCCCTGGATTCATTTGGAAGTTACAGTGTCACCTTTTCCCTTCATATGCTATATAGCTTCCAAAAATTGTTCTGTTCATTTGAGCTCAGCAATCAGGCTTAAATGTACCAATATATATTGTTCTACAATATATATTTTTTTTCTGTCCACCAAAGACATAGTGGCTAGTCCTTTTATGGGAAACCAGCTATTAATCCAGTAAGTCTGCACGAATCAATATCCTTGTGAAATGACACCATGTTCAAGTTATTTTATGTTATGTTGATGGTTAGCTAATTTTGGAATGGAGACGTTTCTTCTTGAAACAGACATAGTATAATTTAGCGGTAAAAACGTCAATCACCATAGGTGGAATGTCCGCGTCAAGGCCAGAAAAGGGCACATTTATTGATGGAAATGTATCTATAGACTCTTTGCACCACTTTGACCTAAAACGTCCTTTTTAGTTATAATTTTGTTTGGTGAAAATGACATCAACGGCAATCAGTAATGCAAAGATGACACTGGAAGTCTTTGTTCCCGGGTTCTGATTTAACAGTCTCTCTGCAGTTTGATATAGTAACAGCTTCTCAACAACACCAACACGATGGCACATAATTTAGCTGCTCTTTCCTCTGTTGATAGAAATTTACAAGGGAAAAATCTGCATGAAATTAAGCAAGTTTGTAAAATAGACATTTCAGTCTTAGGGAAAACCACGCAGCAATTTGGTCATGTTTTCTAATATCTAGCGGAGCACGATGTTATCCAAAACAGATTCCACTTCTTTCCTCAGTCTGTGAAACACAGTCAGAAGGCAAAATTGGGCTACATGTGCATGCATACACACACATACACATATTGTTTAATGTTCAAAAACTGAACTTTGCATATATACATATAAATTATAGATTCATAGAAATCCAGAATCAAAAGGGACCCTAAAGGGCACTTAGTTCAGCCTTTACTTGAATCAGGAATCTTATCTACAACTTTCCTGAGAAGAGGTCATCTATCATCCACTTGAATATTTCCAAGAATAAGGAATTTATGATTTTGAAAGGCACTCTTCCCTATGTTGATGGCCATAATTTTTATTAAATACTTCCCAATTCTGAACCATAATCTGCCTCCCAGAAACTGTGACTCACGGGAACTAGTTCTCCCACTGGAAGAACCAGAACAAGTTTAATCTCTTTTCCACATCACAGCCCATGACATATTCAAAGACAATGATCATTTCCCAGATCTGCTCTTTTCTAGGATTCCCAACCTCTTTTTTCTAGGGCTATACAGTTAAATACTTTAAACTAATCCTCTCAAAAGACTACCTGGCAACGTAATGTAGTGGAAAGAACTTAATTTCAATAATTCAGGATCTATGATTTTAGGAATGTGGGCCCTCCCTCCTTCAATACCAGAGAGAGACCCTGTGACTTAATAGATGTTCTTTGATGGTTGTGGTGGCCAAAAAAATCATCATTAGGCAGATCTTCAGATGTCAGATGGACAGTCCATTATCAGACCCAAACTTGAAGTCTTTCTAATTTATTAAGACTGACCAGTGATGACTTTTCTGGGATAGTCTTCAAGAACTCAGGCTTACTTCCATACCATTAAGAGCCATCAGAGTAGGATGTTACAGGAAAAAAAAAATGGGGGAAACATTTTATTCAGAACTGTTCCATACTATATGTAGAGAACTCCCAGTAAGGAAACTTCCTCTGCCATTGTAGATAGGATTCTACTCTGTGATTTATAATCTCAAATTAGAAATGGGTTTAAGTCTTACCCATATTGACACATGCTGACTGTGAGACCCTGGGCAAATCACTTGACCTCTTAGTGCCCCCAGGCAATTATCTAAAGTGAAAGAATATTGGACTAAAACTCAAGAAACCTGGATTCTAATCCCCAACCTGTTACCCATTGCTGTGTGACCTTGGCCATGCTACTATGATAGGTTGCTGCTTATTCATCTGTGAAAGAAGGATAATGACTCCTGCCTTGTCTGTCCTGTGGGATTGTCATGAGAGTCCAATGATGTAAATCAGGGATGTAAAAGTTATTTGAAATATATAAACTTTTATGCAAGTGCAAAGTAGCCTTACAAACCATCAAGGGAGGATCCTTATTGAAAGAAACTAATTTTATTGTTTCTCATTGAGTCTTGAGTATATGTCTATAGGTTGAAGGGCAGGCAATGATACTGGTTTAAAGGATTGGTAAAAGTCAAAAAGAGAGTCTAGCTCCTAAATAGGACATGGAAAGGGGAGCCAAGGTGTCTGCCTCTTATTTAATATAAGCACTAGTTCCCCATTCTTCATGTCTCCCTCCCCAAGCAAAAAAATGAAGCAGGAGGCCTTTGCTGCTCAAATGGGCTGAGTCTTTAATTTAGAAAAGGAAACTTGGAAAAAGTTTTGACATTTTCTAAACTCTGGTCGTTTTCTCGAAGACTCTACCCATTTGCATGGGTAATATCTCCGCAGTCTTCATTCACACTGCTCATAAAAGATCACATCAGAAAAGTGTCTGGAAAATAAAATTTCATGGAAAAGGGACCCATCAAGATGAAATGAAGGTTTATGTTGCAGTGCTATGGGGAACAGAGTCGGTATTTCGCCAGCTCTGGGACTGAAAGTGCAATTCATGGTCTCAGATCCTGCAGTGGGAAGACAAGAATTTGCAAAAAAAATTCTTTCAGCCTTCTCTTGGGTCATGCTTAGTCTAGAGCTTTCCTGAAGTATCTTGACTGTCATTGAGAATATGAAGTCAACTCTTGGTTGTCCACGCCAGCAATAAGAGGGAAGGTAAGAGAAATCTAACACGTACCTTTAGACTGAAGAATCATCTTTCTGAACTTGTATTCTCCATTTAACAAATGAGTCTCATTTCCTTTCCTTTCCCTGTCTCACTCTTTCAATACATTCTGATCATCACCAAGGGGGCCAAATAGATAGTAGTAGTAGTAGTAAGAAGGATGGGGCAGCAATGTGGTGCCATGTATAGAACACCAAGCTTGGAATCAGGAAGACCTGAGATCAAATTTGGCCTCAGACATTTATTAGCTGTGTGACTCTAGTCAAATTATTTAACCCTGTTTGCCTCAGTTTCCTCATCTGTAAAGTGAGTCAGAGAAGAAAATAGCAAACCACTCTGGTATCTTTGCCCAGAAAACCCCAAAAGGGGTCATAAAAGTCAGACGTGACTGAACAAGAACACCAAGAAAAGCAAGAAGGAGGCCAGGGCAGTAGTTAGGGATGTGATGTGCTCTTTCTCAAAAAAAGCATTGTCCCATAAGCTAGATAGGGCATTGAAGCTTTTCACACACACATACACTTACACAACCTTTCTACTCTCTGTTTAGGGAAACATCAATACAGCTGGTTCTCAGGAAACTCCCCATTTCCACTTCTTGAAGAGGAGATGGCAGATGGTAAGGGAGAAGAATGACTTTCTCTCCAGATTGAAGAAAAGCTACCATGTAAATCTAACAGAGTCCTGCACATACAATAGGTGCTTAATGCCTACAGAGTGAATGAATGACCTCTGTTTTTATATGATGTCTGCTACTGACTTTATGATCTTGTAAAAATCATAATTTCTCTAAACCTCATTTTCCCCTCTGTAAAATCAAGGATTTAAACTCCAGCCAGTGTGGTAACCTGGAAATATGATATAGATACAAAGTCAGAAGGCTTAAGTTCAAATCTAGTTTTTTTCAGTACTTCCTGAATAACTTACCATTTCTGGTCCCCTGCTTCTTTACCTGTTAAAATAGGAAGTTTGGATGAGGCAGCCTATAAGGTTATCTAGTGCAAATTCTAAGATCATGGGTAAGATGATCTCTAAAATATCTTCCAGATCTGAATTATATGAGAGAGTTGATGTGATCTGATATGCTTAGGGGAAGGTTGGTGGTCTGATCACCTAAAAGTTGGGGAATGTAGGGGATTATTTTGCCATAAATTTGGGTAAATCACTTTCTCCCTGTAGGCCTCAGTTTCCTCATCTATATTTTAAGGAGGCTGGACAAGATCACTAAGGTCTCTAAAATCACTCACATCTTTTTAATCCTGC
Source organism: Monodelphis domestica (assembly GCF_027887165.1). Classification (NCBI taxonomy): domain Eukaryota; kingdom Metazoa; phylum Chordata; class Mammalia; order Didelphimorphia; family Didelphidae; genus Monodelphis; species Monodelphis domestica. The sequence goes on from NC_077227.1 coordinate 436,934,951, forward strand.
AATTTAAGTTTCAGATTAGTTTAGGCTATAGTTTTTGTCTTTTTCTTGACTTTACAAGGTTCTGGGCCCAAATTTCTTCTGTCCTGGGGGTGGTGATAGGGACACTCAAGCACTAATGGAATTCAGCAGTGAATTGCCACCATCCTGAGGGATTTCCCTAGATTATGAGTCTCTGAGAAGCCATGAACCTCTTCCATGACTGCCAATCCCCCTAGAGATGCTTGGCCCATATATTGGGGTAGAAGAGCAGAGAGGTCATCCTGAAAGTTGGAAACTGCTGGAGGATGTATTTAATTTGCTTCTCTCTAAGGTGCTTTAAAAACAGAAGAGAGAAAAACAAAAACTTTTCTAAATCTTCAGTACCAGCTGTCAATCAGGATGAGGGCTAGACCTTAAGTTCTTCCCAAGCTCTCTCTAGGATGGAAAGCATTTTTTAAAAGCTAATCAGAAGGTGCAAGACCGACATGGATGGTTGTTGAGAGTTCCTTTATTTTGTTGGAGCTGAAAGTACTGGATGGACAATAGGGGCTTCCTCTGCTCTAAACTGGATCTAATAAGTAATCCAGTTTATTGCAACCTAGTTTTGTATTATTGGAAAAATGACTATTTTATGTGCACACAAAAGACTCATCTTCGAGTAGGATACCAAGGGTTCTTCTTTTATCCTTGCCTATCTTAGGATATCCTAGAAATTCTCCCTATCCAGGGTAGGAAATCTATTTCCCTGCAAAAAAATAAAATCTATTGCAGAGCACTGCAATGAGAATTAACCTTGATTACTGCAGTAATTTACTAATCAAAACTGGAGACCTGCTAATCAAGCTGGAATTACCAGCTGCTTGATTTTTATAGTAACATAACCAAAATTGAACATTTGGTAAACAAGGGGTCTATGTAAGTTTGGGTGAAGATCAGGAGGCCTGAAAGGTGGGTGTCAGGAATCTAGTCTGAGCTTAGGAAGAATGGCCAGACTTGGACTATAGGTTTCTCATTGCCCAACAGGCATGACAAAAGGACAAAATCATCTATTTAACACCATAGAACACACCAAAGAAATATATCACATTGTGCCTCTTCTGTGATTCAGAGAAGGAAAACAACCCCCCCCCATCTCTATTTCTCCACCTGTAAAATGGACCTAGTTATATTCACCTGGCTTTTCTTATTAGAAATCAGAAGGACCCAGTTTTATTATTGCCTTACTATCGGCACGGGGAATTCATGCTTAGTTTTTGAACATTGCAAAAATGTTCCTGGAGCAACAATCGTCTTCAACATAGAATATTCCCATTGTCAGACATCCTAACATACTCTCGTCTGCATCTTAAGGGGAAGTAGGCAGATAAGGGATGTAAAAGTAAATCTGAAAGTCAAAATCTAGAGAAGGATTTCCCAGTCCACTTTACAGATCTCTAGCACACTTTTTTCAGTCTGGTAATTTAAAATGATCATCCCTCTCCTAGAATCTCGAAGTTAGAATGGATCTCCTGGGTCATGTGGTCTTAGCCCCTACTTGATTTCTCCCCTGCAGACCCCCTATGAGGAATCTCCTCCCCTGACTCTGGTTCCATCTTCTGACCCTGAACCTTGGGGCTTCTTTGATGCTGCAGTCTGTTCTCCAGCATTCCTGACCTTGGCTGGATGATCTGACATTCCTCTTCTCTTAGTTTCCTGTCTGCTGTGTTGGCTCCTTCCCAGATCCTGATCTCTATGCTCTGACTCCAGTCAAGTAACCTGATTCCCAGGTCCTGACGACTCCCTTCATTTCAGCACTCGATCTTAGCATCCTTGGTTCCATGAGCTGGACCCAGATTTGCTTCCCTTCATTGATAGGCATTGATTGGGAGGGCAGCTTCTCCGTGTTTCTGGGACACAAACTCTATTATCTTACGCCCAATGAGAACAGGAAGAGAAATGTTGGTATCTCTGTACTGGGTGGCCAGTATTCCAGACCAAGCCAGAACGAACCTCCAGACTTTATTGAGGCATCTTACAGCTCCCTAAAAATCTATGTAATTGATCCTTTGAGCAAAAAAAGGGGGCTAATTTCCACCTTTATGTGTGGCTTAAAACTTACTACTTTAAAATGTCTCATTCTGGGGGCAGCTGGGTAGCTCAGTGGATTGAGAACCAGGCCTAGAGACAGGAGGTCCTGGGTTCAAATCTGGCCTTACCCACTTCCTAGCTGTGTGACCCTGGGCAAGTCACTTAACCCCCATTGCCTAGCCCTAACCACTCTTCTGCCTTGGAGCCAATACACAGTATTGACTCCAAGACGGAAGGTAAGGGTTTAAAAAAAAAATGTCTCATTCCAAACACACACACACACACACACACACACACACACACACACACACACACATCTTTTTTCTACACCAGCTTTGGTGTTAGCACATGTGGTCAGAAGACACCAGCCTGGGCCATCCTGTTTTAGCTGTCTTCTCTCTCTAACTCTCTACCCCCTTTTCCAATAGTTAATTCCTTCCAGGTCCTCCATTTTCAGGAAGAGTCCAGGCCAGTAATCCTTCATTCTCTAGACTTTGCTAACATGCTCTCCCCCCACCATCCCCTATCTTGTAACATGCAGCTTTGTTTAATGCATTAAAGGCTCTTCCCTCCATTAGAATATAAGCTCCTTGGGAGCAGTAACTGCTTTTTTACTTGAATTTGTGTCCCTAGAACTTAGCACAGTGCTTAGCATGTAGTGGACATTTAATCAATGCTTGTTGACTTAAGAGGTATATTGGGTGTTTTATATTTTGTTTTTAATATTCATGTAACATAAAATATATATTGTAATATTTTATATGTATATATATTTATAACATTATATAATTGGTGTTAATTATAATATATAGTGTTTCTAATATTTATAAGACAAAATAGCAGAGTTAATAGAACATATTAAATAGATATGAAAAATATAAAGCAAATACTTGTTGACTTGAGAGGTATATGGGTCACATTCTCACATTCTAGGGAAAGGTGAATATTCAGGGCTATCAGCACCCAAGAGTTCAGTTATTTAACTGACATTTCTCCCCAAACTTACCATTTCTTTGACAGAAATGACTGAGGTTATTAGTGACTTAGGCTCAGGGGCATCATGTCAATCAGCTCTGAGAGAAAAAAAAAATTCACAGGACTTTCAAATTTAATCTGCATATTTTTTTCTTTAAAATCCTTACCTTCCATCTTAGAATTAATATTGTGTATTGGTTCCGTAACAAAAAGCATTAAGGGATAGGCAATGAGGGTTAAGTGACTTGCCGAGGGTCACACAACTAGGAAGTATCTGAGACTAGATTTTAACTTAAGACTTCCCATCTTTAAGCCTGGCTCTCAATCCACTGAGCCCCTAACTGCCCCATACCTGTATTATTTTTAACATTTTCTCCATCACTTTCTTAAGTCTGAACAATCAACAAAACAATCCATCAAATCCTAATTTATAACATTTGCCTATTTCCAAGGTGTAATTGCTCACACTGTATGTGCTCATAATCATCTTGGAGTTGGCACAAGCTGGCTCTAGCACCCCCCTACTTAGGCTGCATAATCCCCTCGCTGATCTCTGAGTTCTTCTCTGACCATCCCAGTTCCCACTAATCTCTCCCCTGCATTCTCAGGGACACCATGTCAGTCAATGTCTGGAGTGAGCTCCCTCTTCCTCTCTCCCTGTAGAATCTGTGCCTTCTTTCAAGGCTCCAGGTAGGGGTCACTCCCTCTGAAACTTCTCATTGTTCTTTTTTACTGCAGTCTTTCTCATAGTATACACACTCATAGATACATCTTAGTAGAACATAAAGTCCTTGAAGTCAAGGACTATTCTTTTTTCTTTGAATGGCCTGGCACATTTTTTGTGTGTGGCTTAAGCAGTGATCTAGGCTTATAACTTGAGTAGTATAAGGAACTCAAAGGCAACTAGGTCATACATCAGAGTGTGGGTCCTAGAATCAGGAAGACATGAGTTCAAATCAGACTTCAGACACTTAACTAGCTATGTGACCCTGGGCAAGTCACTTAACCCTGTTTGCCTCAGTTTTCTTATTTGTTAAAATGAGTTAGTGAAGAAAATGGAAAGCCACTCCAGTTATCTTTGCCAAGAAAAAACCAAATGGGGTAATAAAGGGCCAAATATGACTGAACAACAACAACAATAAAGCAAATTTTCTCAGAACCATTACTATCTAAACACCATCAAAAATTTGAGTAGAATCCATATTAAAAAATAAAGAAACTCAACCACTTAGCATAATGCCTGGCATATAGTAAGTAGTTAATAAATACTTTTTAAAAAACCCTTAGCTTCCATCTTAGAATCAACTGTGTATTGGTTCTAAGGCAGAAGATTGGTAAGAGGCTAGGCAATGGGGTTTAAGTGACTTGCCCAGGGTCACACAGCTGGGACGTATCTGAGGTCAAATTTGAACCCAGGACCTCCTGTCTCTGGGCCTGACTCTCAATCCACTGAGTTGCCCCCAGTAAATACCTACTGACTGATATGGACACTCCCTCCACCAGAGGAAATTCTCTCCCTTACAGGAGGTCATAGGTTCAAATTTGGCCTCAGATATTTCTTAGCAGTATGATCCTGGGTAAGTCACTTAACCCTAATTGCCTAGCCCTTACTGTTCTTCTGCCTTAGAACCAATACTTTAGTAGACAGAAAGAGAAAAAGGAAGGAGTGGGAAAGTAGCATACTATTGTGGGAAGCAAGTTCTGGACTTTCTGCTACTCAGGTGGAACAAACAGCAGTTGGAATATTAGAGAGAAGATAGTGACAAAAATGACAGTTGGTGGGGGGAGGGGCAACTGGGAGTGGCAGTTGGTCTCCTGACTCTCTCTTTCTGGCCTTCAGACTGGAAGAAGGTCTCTCTCCGTGTCTGGGGATAGAAGTTCCTCTATGCCTGGATTTCCCCAACTGTATGTTCTACCTGTTCTACTGTATGTTCTACCATGTCATTGAACAAAAGGATTGAAGGGGAGCCTTTTGAACTGTAAGGCCAGTCTTTAGGGGCATCAGCCCAAAGAGACAGGCCCAACCAGCTCTGAAGGTCAGAACATTTTTCCTCTTTCTGTCTACTGCTAAGGCTTTGAACTTAAGAAAACTAGCACAGATTAGCATAGACAGGAATAAAAGAAACCCTCCACCAGCCTGCAAGGCCTGGCCTTAGGTCAGAAGCTGAGAGAGACTCAAACCCAGTCTAGGGAAAGTCCAATTCCCTCTTTCCTGATACCTCCCAATCCAAGTTTATTATTAAAATTCATCTTTATTTAAATAACAGCAGTCAAAGAGGACTATCATTTCAGGGGACATAGAGGGAGCTGAACCTAAGAACAGCCATTCAACCATAGATGGTCCTTACTGGACCCCTGCTGGACAACCTTGGTCTGGGGGTAGGTTTGTCCCTCAGGAGGATCCAAGCTTACTTACTCTGGGTATCTTCAACATCAACCAATAGAGAAGACATCCCCTCAGGCTATCATAGGTGGCCCATTTCCTGGGAACCCAAAATTTCAAAGATAGCCTCTCAGCAGGGGGCATCTCTCCTTTTACCTCACTGGTAAACTTCTTTATCCCCTGTACTTCTTCAGTCCTACAATTCCCTATAACTATTACACTATGTACCTGACCCTGACAGGCTATGGGAGATAGAAAGGCAAAAATAAACAATTCACACTGACAGAGATGCCAGTAGAACTTGTGAGTGGGTCAAAAGAAGAATTAGTCACATTTGTACAATCATCAACACACATGTGCAACACACTTTTATATACACAAAAATATAATGATTTTGCTTTATGTTGCCGCCAGATTTGTAGTCATACTAGAATAGTTATTTATAGAAAGAGTCCTATCATAGAAATCCTCTGACTGCCCAAGTTGGAGGGAGGATGTGAAATTAAATGACTTTTCTATGAATGATTCAATCATTTATGCATTAATTCATTCAGTACATTTGTTGTTCGTTTAGTCATTTTCACTTGTATGTGACTCTTTTGTGATCATGTGAGGGATTTTCTTGGCTAAGGTACTGAAGTGGTTTGTCACTTCCTTCTCCAGCTCATTTTATAGATGAAGAAACTGAGGCAAACAGGGTTAAATGACTTGCCTAGGACCACACAACTAACAAGTGTCTGAGGCCAGATTTGAAGTGTGGAAAATGAATCCTCCTTCTTTCAGTCA
>NC_077227.1:436943640-437051140 GCF_027887165.1 Monodelphis domestica
TTTTATATTTGTTTATCTACATATATATACATATATATGCATGCCAAGGATGATACTAAAGCATTTTTCAAATATAATCTCATTTGATTCTCACAATAACTCTGGGAGGAAGATGTTATTATGATCCCCATTTTATGAATGGAGAAACTAAGGAAGACAGCCATTGAGTTACTTACTCAGGCTCACTCAGCTAATAGGTGTTTGAAGCTAGATTTGAACTTGGGCCTTTCTTGACTCCAGGTCCAGTGTTCTATCTACTATGGTACCTAGCTTTTGGGAAATAGAGGAAAATACAAGAAATACTCGTGCATTACCTATCTTCTGGTCATTTAGAATACTGTCTAACTTAGACTGTGCCCAACTTTCCCCTCCCTATTGAACCTGTTAGTTCATCAGGTATGGAATTTTTCCTGCCCAGGGAAATGGACAACTCATAGGAGTATAGATTTTGAGCTATGAAGAGACCTTGACCTCATCCAGTCCAACCCCTGTATTCCATCTCTGAAGATGGCCTTTCAGGTTCCTTCCAGGTTTAAATTTATATTTTGACCTTATGAAAAGGATGCTCAGAGAAATGGTAACTCATTCAAGATCACACAGCTAATTCATAGCAGATCTAAGGAATTCAAACCTGAAAGTCTTCAAACTCTAAATCCAGCATTTTTTTTTCACTACCCTACTTCACCCATCTAAGCTCAGGGAATCATTTGGTACCCAGAAAGTTTAAATGATTTGCCTCATTGTGTGGTTCTGTCTCTTGTAGGCCCTTAGTAATAACAATAATGATTCCTTAATAATAATGATGATAGCCAGATGTAGGGAATAGGGAACAGTCCTGAAACCCAGAAGATCTGTGTTCAAGATGCCCCTCTATTACATACCGTACAAGTCATTTAACTACTGGTCTCCTGACTATTCCATGAACAAGAAACTCTCCCTCTCAGTTCCAGGTGTTTTCTCTGACTATCCTCCATGTCTAGAACTCCCTCCTCAGGCTCTCTGACTTCTAACCTCCCTGGCTTCCTTTAATCCCAACTAAAATCTCACCTTCTACAGGAAGCTTTCTTCTCCAACCCCTCTAAATTCCAATGCTATTCCTCTTTTAATTTTCTGTTTATCCTGCATACATTTGTTTGCATGTTGTGTTTTTCCATTCCATTGTAAGCCCCTTAAGAACAGGGACTGTCTTTTCCCTCTTTTTGTAACCCCAGAGCTTAGCACAATGCCTAGCTCCTTTGTTATTCAGTTTTTTTGGTTTTTCCAACTTTTTGTGACTCCATTTGGAGTTTTCTCCAAATGTAAAGAAAAAATCATTTCATATTACAGATAAGACAACTGAGGAAAACAAGGTTAAGTGACTTTCCCAAGGTCACCTGGCTAGTGTCTGAGGCCAGATTTGAACTCAGGAAGATGAATCTTCCTGATTCCAGGCCCGTCACTATCCTCTGTGCCACCTAGCTTCCCCATACCTACTATATGCTGAGCACAAAGTAGGCACTTAATAAACATTTATTGAATTGAGTTGTATTGGACCTCTCAGTTCAGCAGGCAGCTGTCTAAATATATAAATTGCAGAAAAGTTGCTGTTGTGCTCCAGGGGTACAAGTAGTTCCCAACATCAGTGAAATGGGAAGACTAAAAATATGTGAGCCTCCTATGTGCAATCTCTACTAACAACCTCAGGATCATGGATTAATAGCTGAAAGAGACTTCAGAGGCCATTTGGTTCAACCCCTTTATCATACAAATGAATCTAAGGATCAAGGAAGTTAAATGACTTACAATCATTTGCAAGAATCAGTCCTGGAAACCAAACCAAGAACCTCTGACTCTAGAACAAGTGTTCTTTCAACCTCACCACATGGCTTCCCACTGCCATCTTTGAAACCTCATTGTGCTGTGGGCTTTCAAAGGTGGTGCCAGCATGTCCTGTTAAAGAAGAAAGGCTTTGAGTGAGGGCCATGTAACATGTGTCATGGCCAAAAGTTGGCCACCATGTTTAAAACACATAACTTAGTAAACACGTTCTATATAGATAGGGGTGTCAAACATGTAAGTCATAAGTAGTAATTCTGAACCAGGTTCAAATGTAACTGGGAAATATTTAAGGGAAAAAATAAAAATACGATACACCAGGGATGATGTTACTTGTGTGGTTTTCTAAGTCAATAGCTGCCCACAGGCATCCTTATGTACAGTTTAGTGGTCCTAGTTCAATTTGCATTTGTACTAAGGTATCTGTGTAGAAAAAGAGCCTATGAAATTTCAAGAATCTTTTGAAGTATTCATGCTTTTGAAGTATTCAAATCTTCCCAATTTATGAAGCATTCCATATGCATTACCTCATTTGATCCTCACAACAAGGGTGTGAAGATGGTGGTGGCATATATTATTAACCCCATTTTATTCATCTCCATGAGCAAACTGGAGGCTACAAAAATTAAATAGCTTTCCTACAGTTAGTAATGGAGAGTATAAGGACTAGAAGCCAGCTCTCTTAGTTCCCAGGCTTTTGCTGCTCTTGTTTTGAAAGCAATGGCCTTGTTTGCTCAGTTCCCTCCACACAGAACTGGGGTATGGTAAAGGAGGGTAGATGACAATTGTGGATGCTTTCAAGGGAGGGTAGGGGTGGTGGTGATGGCTACATCTCTTGATTTTCCCCCAGCTTTCTCTCCTTTAAGCTTTTCACATAGTTAACTCACACTGATGTGTCCCAAGGCCCCTGAGTCACTTATTCACTCAATCATTGTACTGTTTGTCAAATGTCCCCAATGTATTCTGGCACCTGTCCAAGGACTCGGTGATGTCCTACAAAGTAAAAACAAGAAACAAAAAGTGCTGGGTACTTGCAGAATTATTGGCATTTTGCAGAGACAAGAGAAGTTGACCTGCGTTAGAGGACAGAGGATGGGGGGGATCCAAGGAAAAAAAATCCTTGTTGTGGGTGGGAGTTGAGGTTAGGCTCTGAGAAAGCAGGTGGGAAAATCACAGACTGATTTTCATTTAGTCTATCCCCTCTGCCTTCGGGACACCTAAATCAACTTAGATTGATGAAAACCTATTCTGTTTTTAAAGACCTCAAGAGATGATGGCACGGGAAGATTGCATTTATTAGCTACAGGAAAAGATGACTAACCTTTTCCTATAGTTAATAAGCTCCATTTGTAGAAAGTTCCTCCTTTCAATAAATGAGGCTAACTAGAGCTTCTGTGCTGTGGTATAAGCTCATTCTCTTTAGCTCTGTGCTCATTAGAGATGGAGAACATTATCTATATGAATTGGGGATTGTCATTATGTAGGGGAGGCAGTTTGGTGAAGTGGAATTCACAGGGACCTAGGAGTCAGGAAATCTAAGTTCCAGCCTTTGCTCTTGCATTGACTGGTTATGTGACTTTGGACAAGTTGCTTAATTATCCTGGGCCTCAGTTTTTGCCTCTATAAAACAGAGAATCACACTACAGGATATTAAAGGTCCCCTCCATCTCTAGGGTCCAAGATTTTTCTTCATCTATCTTTCCCCTAACCTAATTGAAGGAGGTACAGTTGGTCTTGGACCTGTTGGTTCCTCCCTCCTTTAGTTGACTCATGGTAATCACAGAGAACAAGAGACTGATAACAGAGGTAATGAGGTATTATTATGTTAACAAGGTGATAAACTAACTGTAAACATGTGTCTGCCTCCTCCTCCATCCCCAAAGAAAGTATGAAAACATTTCTCTGGTTGAATTGGTAGGGGAGGTTGGAATCAGCTGGCTGAAAATTTGCCATGCCCCTGGAGGCTTTTAAATAGTGAACCCTGACTGACCTGGAGTCAGTTGACATAGTTCTAGAAAGTTTGGAACAGCTTTGTGAGAGAAATCCCTGCCCCTATTACAAAAGGTAGTGGGAGGAGTGGGAGAAGGGATTTTCTTCCATCCAAATCAGTTATGGTGTCTAACAATGGAGCCATGGTATTTCTCCCAGTTGAAGACACTACCTCCAAGAGTTTGAGAATTTCAAGGGTTTCAAATGCACTTGAAGCATCAGAAACATACTTTCCAGGCAGACATAGACCCAAAGAGCCAGGTATTCAAGCTTAGAAGTAGCTTTAAGGAGCATGATGACTGGTGGAATGAGTAGAGTGGCCATGGAGTCAAGGAAACATTGGTCCTACCAATCTAAAGTCCAGCTTCAGAGTGGAACATTCATGGAATCCCAACTAGGTAACCCATCCAATGAAATGCTGTGCCCAGAGTGTGTGAGGATTCCAGATGGAAAGGACTACCACACATATTCCGTCCATGATGCCTCACTACCTTCGTTACACACTAAGTTTGTGCCCACTCTTCCTGTAGACTCTACATGTGTTTATGGGAGTCTATGCTTGCGGTTTATGGTGTATCTATGTAGCAGGAACTATCACTCACAAAATGTCCCTTAGAATCTGGAATAGTAGCCACTCTCTAGGGATCCAACTTGCTATCAAGAGCCAGAAGGGACAGCCTAGAGGGATGGTATAATAACCAACCCCTGTTTCTTAAGTCTTTCCCCATAGGAACTTGGAATCCAGATTAATATGAAAGAAATCAGTGTTTCATGAAGAGAACTAGGGAGAAACTGTTTATTAGCAAAAGAAAGGGGGTTACAGGAAGATAAGAAAGAGAAAAGGTCAGGTGCCCTTGAAGAGACTGTTTCATAAAGTGAGGTCCCAGACAGTATGGATACACCAGTGCCCAAAACAGACCTTGAACAAAAAAGGACAGGTTGTCTTTCCTACCAGACTTTTCTGTCCTTTTCATGAGGATTACACCAGAAAGGAGCTCAGAGGGGGAAATGGAGCAAAAGGAGAAGGTCTGTCTTTAATGAAAATGAAAATAAAGAGCACAGGGAAAACGCAGGCTAGAAAGGAAGAGAAGAGAATGAGATACACAGGAAACAACAGTATCAAGTGGAATGGAATAGAGCAGGAGGGAGAAAAATGGGCTGAGTGAGTTAGAAAGGGGAAAAATGAAGCTGGGTTTTAAAAAAATAGATAATGAAAAACACCCAGACATGCTTGATGTGCTGGGCTTTTAGGTGAGTGAGTTTTATTTATATGTGTCATTTCCTACATTTTATTATCCTCTGGCAGAGGTCCTGCAGCGCCATAAAGTGGAGTGAGGGAAAGGGGAGGGGGATATACTGGTAGGAAGGTCTCTATGGCAGGGGTAGATTGAATGACTCCCCTGAGCTCCTGTTTGCATTCAGGGCTGTAGTAGCTCTACCTGCCCCACCAAACCTTTCTTCATATGGAAGTCTCAGCTTGTTAGGGGACTGGGGTAGACCTGAAGATCCTGGTCCTACAATGAGGGCAGAAAGCCACAAGTTTCTGGGGTCTCCAGCTTCTCAGGCACTAATTTTTCCTCACCCTTTCCACTATTCACTTTTCCTCAAACTGGACTTAGAAACTTCTGATGGGGAAAAAACAAGTCCTCTCTTGAAGAAAAATGACTACTATAGTAGCTCAGAAATCAAAAGATGTGGGTTTGAGTCTTGGTCCTTCTCTTCTTAGGGCCTCAGTTTCCCCATCTGTAAGATGAGAGTGTTCAACTAGAGAATCCTAAATCTCTTCCATCTCTGATGAGCCAGTATTCTTTGATAGATTGGAAAATACCATGATTTAGGAGGGAAGGGGACCAGGGTGGGGGATTGGGGGCATATGGCTCTTAAGGAAAATTTTGCAGAGTCAATGCTCTCCCCTCCTCCTCTTCTTCTCCCCATGCATCTACAAAAGAGAGCATCTATATAGCACAATAAATAGAGCACTGTTCTTGGAATCAGGAAAACTCATATTCAAGAGTTCAAAGCTGTCCTCAGGCATTTACTGGCTATGTGACCCTGGGCAAGTCACCATCCTGTGTGCTTCAGTTAGCTCAACTATTAAATGAGCTGGAAAAGGAAATGGCATGTCACTTTATCTTTGGCATGTATCTTTGCTAAGAAAACCCCAAATTAGGTCATGAAAAGTCAGGCATGACTGAAATGACTGAACGACAACATATACAAAAATCACTATGGGACATTAACAAGAAACATTGTGTGAGGGTTTAGGATGTGGCTGCTCTGTCTCTGGTTGTGACTCATGAATCCCTCCTCCATCACTTCTTGGTCTTGAGAGCTGTATTCCAGCAGAAGCCCCAGGGTACAGTTAGGTTTGCTTTCATAGGATCATAGATTTCAAACCCTAAATCTTCATTATTTTACATGTAAGAAAAGGCTCAGAGAGGTTTAAAGATTGCACAGGTAGCAGAACTGGAATTCCAACCCAAGGCCATTGATGAGAAATCAAGCATCATTTTTACTACACCAGACTATTTGCTCAGGGTAAATCAATTAAGGAAATGCTTAGTAATTCATACTAAGTATTAAAAACAAAAATTAGTCTCTAAAGAAGTTTGTAATTGATGATGACAAAGAGTAATTTGAGACTCCTTGCAATTCATCCCCCATCTCTGTGTTTTTGCACTGGTTGTCACCCATGCCTAGAATGTACTCTCTTCTTGCTTCTACCTCATAAAGATCTTTAAGAAGCATCTCAGGGTCAACTTCTTCAAAGTTTTTCCTGTTCTCCTCAATTGCTAGTGCCCTCATTTCCAAATTGCTTCATATCAAACTACTTTGTATATATTTGTAATTATTAACTGTACTTATGTTATAGTCATTTTAATGTGCCCCCCCCCATTAGATTGTAAGGTCACTGGGAGTGAAATTGGTTCATGCACCTGGAGTCAAGAAGAACAGAGTTTCTGAGGTACCACCTCACACCTAGCAGACTAGCCAATATGACAGCAAAGGAAACTGATAAATGTTGGAGGGGATGTGGCAAAATTGGGACACTAATACACTACTGGTGTGAATTGTGAATTGATCCAACCATTCTGGAGGGCAATTTGGAACTATGCCCAAAGGGCACTAGAAGACTGTCTGCTCTTTGATCCAGCCATAGCACTGCTGGGTTTGTACCCCGAAGAGATCATGAGGAAAAGACTTGTATGAGCATATTCATAGCTGCACTCTTTGTGGTGGCAAAAAACTGGAAAATGAGGGGATGCCATTCAATTGGGGAATGGCTGAACAAATTGTGGTACATGTTGGTGATGGAATACTATTGTGCTGTAACAAATAATAAAGTGGAGGAATTCCATGGGGACTGGAACAACATCCAGGAAATGATGCAGAGCAAAAGGAGCAGAACCAGGAGAACATTGTACACAGAGACTGATACACTGTGGTGCTATCAAATGTAATGGACTTTTCCATTAGTGTCAATGCAGTGACCCAGGACAATCCAGAGGAACTTGTGAGAAGGAATGCTTTCCACAACCAGAGAAAGAACTGGAACCAGAAATGCATTAGAAAAATATATGATTGATCACATAGTATGATAGGGATATGATTGGGGTTTTGATGTTAAAAGATCACTCTACTACAAATATGAATAACATAGAAATAGGTTTTGAACAATGACACATGTATGACCTTGTTGGCTTTGGGAGGTGGGGAGATGGGGGGACCATGGATCATGTTACCATGACAGAATATTCTAAATAAAATTTTTAAAAAAGAACAGAGTTCAAATCCATCATCAGATAATAACTAGCTGTGTAACCTTGAGCAAGTCACTTTACCTCTGTCTATTTATATTCCCAGAACCTGGCATAATGTACAACATATATTAGTTCTTTAAAATAAATACTTAATGATTACCAGTTGAAATCACTATGTGTAGACATGACCTCAATGCCTTCACCGACTTCACTACCTCTTCTTCCTAGTTTGAGCAATGGAGAGTTTACAATCCAGAAAACTTGAATGTGAAAGTTACGCCTACATTCACTGGGCAATTTGGAGCCCACCCAAGTAATGCTCAATTAACCCACTTAAACCCACTTAAAGCATCATCAATCCTTCTACTAAGCCTCAACTAAATGCTTCTATGCCTTACCCTTTCCCCCATCTTAACTAAGGAATACAATCACTGGTTTGATTCAACTCAACAAGGATTTTATTAAAAGCTTATATTGTGTAAGGCATTGGGTTCCATGATAAAGACAATACTAAGAGCTAGCATTTATAAAATACTTTGAGGTTTTGCCAAGTATTATTACATATGTTATCTCATTTGATCTTCAGAACAACCTCATAAGGCAAGAATCATTATTCTTCCCATTTTAAGGATGAGAAAACTGAAGTTGAAAGTGATTAAATGACTTGTTCAGGGTCACACAGTCAAGTAAGTGCCTAACTAGATTTGAATTCAGGTTTTTCTGATGCCATGTCTAATTCCCTATGTCCCAGACTATCTAAGAATATAAAGAATGAAGCAAAAACAAAACAATCACTGCCTTCAAGGAACTTATATTCTGAGAGGATAAAACATAAATACAGATAACTATAATATAGGGTGGGGAATGAACAAGACAAAGGGTGAAAAGACCAGAATCTCTAAGAAAGCTTCAAAGATGAGAGAACAGTAATACATGGGAGGCTCAGGAAAGGCTTTGGGCAGGAGATAGCAACTGAGCTGAGATTTAATTCAGTTTAAGGATTGGAAAAAGGTGGCATTGAGAAGGTAGTGCATTCCAGGTGGGAATTGAAGAAAGGGCTGGCTAATGGCACATAGAACTGATGGGAAGTGAAACATCCAGTCCATTTGAACAGTGTCCTGGATCAGGGTCTCAGTCAGCTTTGCATCAACAAGTCTTGGAATCAGACAAATCCCTGGTGACACAAGAGGCTTAAAAGTAAAATCTAAAATAAAGTGGAATGTTTACATCGTGTATATATGGATTCTCTTCTCCTTGTGCTTCTTCTCTTGTCATATTGAAATATAGCTATAAATCTATTGCCATGTAGGTATTCATCTTAAACTGTAAACTTTGAGTTCCTTCATCACTTCTCATTCAAGCTCCTTATGATTTGGAATAAACCAAGGCTGCCTTCCATTATTCTAGGATCCTGAAAGGTAGCAAGCCTGATCAATTTCTACTTCCCCAATCCCATGTTTAACAAATTCCTATCTCTTGCTCCATTAATTCTTGTGAGATGTGGTCTTCATGTAGCAAAAGAAGATACCTTTCCCCTATTACTTCTCCCTTTATTCTCATTTCATTCAACTGAAACTAACCTTTCCAAACTTACTTCTCCCTTTTCTACTGTACCTTATGTGTACATGTTGCATTCCCAGATAAAATGTAAAATCCTTGCAAGTAAGAACTCTTTCATTTTGTCTTTATCTCTTCAGTACCTTAACAGAATGCCTGGCCCAGAGAAAGTTTTAAATAAATTTTTATTGATGGATTGAATAAAAATTTTCTTTAATCCTACTTTTTTTCCTTCTTCCTGTTTTATTTCTTCTTGCCTTCCTTCTTTCCTCTTTGCTTCTATTTTACCCACCTTCCTTGCTTTCAGAAGTACCATGGACAGACAGAGGAGTTACCACTGGCACCAATGGAAAGAACTTTCAAATCAATAAAACCACAGGTGTATTACTGAATGCTTTTTTATTACTCCAACATTTTCTTCCAGTCCATCATGGTATAGCATTGTCCCTAGATTCACAAAAGTGACACTAGGAGAGCACAAACTCTGTTGTCTTTTGAAACTGGAAAGAGTTTGAGTATGAATCTCATGATGAATCTCTAGCATCTGACATCCATTCTAAGTTGGAAAGACATCATCAGTATTGACCACAGGGTAATGAGTTTTTCCAATTTTTCCATGTGGTCTTAAAGATCATAGAGTAAGCCTGTTTCAGGGGGAAATGAATAGATTTGGGGTCAGAGTTCTTGGTTTTAAATCCTATTTCTGCATCATGGTTTTTTATTATCATCATATTTATATAGCACTTGAGGTTTGTAAAGGTTTATAGAAATACTATCTCATTTGATCTTTAGAACAATATTGTGAGGTAGATGCTATTATTATCCCCAAATTTTAGAAGAGAAAACTGAGGTTTAAGGAGATTAAGTGACTTGCCCAGAGTAAATAATTTGAACTCAAATCTCCCTGATTTTTTAGGTCTAAGATTCTATCCATTGTATCACTTTGCACTTCTGTGACTCCTAGCAAATCACTTAGCTTCTATGGGCCTTAGTTTCCTCATTTATAAAATGAAGAAAATGGATTAAATGACTTCTAAGATCTCTTTCAGCTCTCTACAGTTCTGATACTACCTACCAAATGTTTATTATGTTCATTGACAGAAAGAACATTCACATTGACAAAGCCTCAGATCCTGAAGTAGAAATAATTTTTAATTACAAACTTAATAACCATCAACAAAACAACCAGTCAAGCAAATTAAATAAAAAACAAAGTGACACATAAAATTGTAAACCCTAATTGTATGCAGTTTGTTAAAAGGGAACAAAAAATATATTCTAACCAAATAATAATAAGCTGTAACCAGATCTCTCTATTTTTTATAGTATTGTATAGTATCTTTTTTAAACAACAGAGTATTGTTAAAAGAACAGACTCTAAGACCAACCTTCTATCCACTGTATCACATTATATATAATATTAAAAATATATAGAGAATATTTTAAAAATGAACATATATTGCTAATGTACTTTATGGATACAGAGATAGAGTGCCCCCAAATCTCAATGTAGTTTTTAACTATTAAAGCATTATATATACATATCTATGTGTGTGCATGTGTGTACTTGCACATGTGTATGAATGTATATGTATATAAGTAATGTGTGTATATGTCAAAGTTATTAAAGTATATATGTGTGTATACACATGCCTATATATATATATATATATATATATAACCTATTAAGGCATACAAATGCTTTATATATTTTTATATATATAAAATAATATATGTATGTATATGCATGTGCACATATCACTTACACAGTTGTTTACACACACACGAAGCCATGGGTCCTAATGACATTGTGAATACTTTTCCAGTCTAGATTCCTGATCATGGAAAGGGGTTCTTCTAGTCCCACAAAGAACAGTCCACAAAGTCAGGCCTAGGACAAAGTCAATGACAGTTAGGCAACAGATTCAGGCTCAAATTGGGAGCTAAAACAGAATAGAACTGCTTGCTTAAGACCCCAGAACAAACTGAATCCAGGCTAGAATCCAGAGCTCATCTGTCTCAGATTGCTCAGAAACTAGGAGTTTTCAGGGCATAGCCTTCAGAGAGGAGGTATTCCTGGGAAAATGTGGCTAGGGCTGCCATTTCCTATCAGTCCTTCAACCCTCCAGTCTTATCGGAAAGATGCTCCAGGTCTCAAATAAAGCCTAATCCTCTCTTATTTGCTTGTTAATATCCTATCTATCCTTCCCTTGACCAGATCAATCAATCTTCTTCATGAATCATGATAACAGTGATGACAATAATAATATGTGACATTATATTGAATTTTAAAGTTTGCAAAATATTTCACTTGGTCCTTGAAACAAAACTGTGAAATAGCTGCTATGATTATCACCCCCATTTTGCAGAGGGGAAAACTGAGATTCAGGGGAAATGAATGATGAAATGGATAGCTAGAGAACTTATTATATGATTACAGTTTGCCAGACTCTGTATTCCTAAGCACTAGGGATTTAAATATAATTAAGAAAGACAGTCCCCATCCTCAAGGTATTAACATTTTAATGAAGACAAAATATAAAGGGTAGCTGAGAAAAAGGGAGGTAGGGAAGCACAGTGCAGAGAAGCAGGGGTGTGAGGATGGTTTAGTGGAAGCCTAGTTCAGGACAAAAAGATGTGAAGGTTCCTTATCAGATCCTGACTTCCCAAGGGCAGAGTTCAAGGTCTGCACCAGAGGGAAGTGAGGATGACACATGGTAAAGAGAGAGCCAAGAATCACATAACTAAAGTGACAGAGAGGGAATGGGAAGCCTGGTCTTCTTAATTCTTCTAGTCTAGCAGTCTTTCCACTTAATTACATGGCCTTTCTATGAAGACTTTCTTAGACTCCCCATTTGGACATAATTTCCCCCCCCCAATTATATGATCTTACAGTACCCTGTACTTTCCTTCTACCCTTATATTCTAATTTACATTAGGTTCACGTATGTATCTTTTCATAGTCCTACCAGTCTCCATTCTTTAGATTATAAAGTCCTTAAGTCAACAACTATATCTTAATTTGTAATCACTCCCTTTGCATGGCATGCAGTAACTACCTAATGTTTGTTGAATGAATAAATGCTCCAGTTCCATTTTCACTTGTCAAGCTAACAGAGGTATTCAAAGATTTTCTACCTCCAGAGGATTGTTTTAACAAAGTCTTCATTTTAAAAATCAACAGTTTATTGACTTGAACTCCTCAATTGAATGTATGCTCTGAAGATCAGAGATTGGTTTTCTTTTCTTTTCTTTTTTAATCTTTGTATTTCTACCCTTGCCCTATCCCTAGCACTCTTCCTGGCTCATAGTAGGTATGTAATAAAAGTATGTTAACTTGAATTAAATCAATTTGAATTTAATTAAATCAGGACAATCCAATTGTTATTTAAATAGATATTGTCATTCATTAGGACAAATGCTTCTGATCCAGGCCATTTTAACTTCCTTCCTGATAGACACATAATCACAAATTGCTACCATTTAACTTGGAAGCATCATTTTTTAAATTTATTTATTTTAATGAACAAAAATCTATTTTCTTTCCTTCCTACCTACCTTTTTAATTCAAAAAAGGGAGGGAGGGAATCCAAGTAACACATATGCATAGTCAAGCAAAATTGAACATGTCCAAACTTTGAAGGAAGAAAAAAATATTATAATCAATCAACTAAGGGGGTAGGTAGGTGGCTCAATGCACTGAGAGCTAGACCTAGACATAGGAGCTCCTGGGTTCAAATGTGACTTCAGACACAGCTAATTAATTTTGGGCAAATCATTTAATCCTTATTGTCTAGTTCTTGTCACTCTTCTGCCTTGGAACCAATACATAATATTGATTCTAAGACAGAAGGTAAGGGTTTTTAAAAAATTATCAGTCAACTGATATTTATTAAAGACCTACTACATGCCAGCTGCTGGGATTCTGACTGAAAAGAAAGAAGCATTCCTTATTTGCAATGAGCTTTCACTTTCATACTCAGAATTACATGAGAAAAGTATTATAGGCGTATCCATCATTGGTGAGGCCATAACTGAGCCAACTTTGGATGCCTGTGAGCAAAAACAAAACAAAACAAATAAAAACAAATGATTCCCCCCCCCCAAAAAAAACCCTAATAATCCAAAGCACTCTGGTAATAGTCGAACTATTTTTATGTTACTGTCTATTATTTGTTATTTATTCTAATAATGGTCAAAAGATAAATATTGTGAAATGGAGGAATTCCATGTGAACTGGAAAGACCTCCAGGAATTGATGCAGAGTGAGAGAAGCAGAACCAGGAGAACTTTATGCACAAGAGACTGATGCACTGTGGTACAATAGAATGTAATGGACTCCTCTACTAGCAGCAATGCAATGATCCAGGACAATTCTGAGGGACTTATGAGAAAGAACTGTGGGAGTGGAAACAGAGGAGAAAAACAACTGCTTGTTCACATGGGTTGATGGGGATATGATTGGGGATGCAGATTCTAAATGATCATCCTAGTGCAAATATTAATAATATGGAAATGGGTCTTGATCAATGATACATTTAAACCCAGTGGAATTGCACACAGGTTATGGGGCAGGGGGAGGGGAAGGAAAGAACGTTATTCTAAATGAATTAATTAAATAAAATTTTCCAAATTAAAAAAGAGAGAGAGAGAGAGAGAGAGAGAGAGAGAGAGAGAGGAGAGAGAGAGAGAGAGAGAGAGAGAGAGAGAGAGAGAGAGAGACATTGTGCTTTATAGGTGCTCTCTGTAGAAAATCTTCCCTGATATATACTTGGGTTTCTAGACCCATGACCTGCTGTGACTCTCAAGTGTATTTCTGCTTTCTGTATTAAGAAAGTTGCCCTTGGTGGAGGGAGGAGGGAGGCTTAGGCAGGTGCACTTAGTTTGGTAGTCACCATCTCACTTTCTTGAATCAGAATAGTCTTAACCTAACAGTTGTCCAAGAGCTACACCTGTCCACCCCTTAGAGACTCTCCAGTACCTGAGTTAGGCTAAACAGTAGACAATGTGACTCCACACATTTCTCCCTCAGATAGGTGGTCACAATGCAAAATGACATTGGATAAAATATTCTTTTCTTTCCCCTGTTCCTTCCTTCCCCCCACCCAGCATGTGGATCAGACCCAACATATGCTACAATTTGCATCCAGGTGTGCAAAATTCTACTCGATGGTAACATTTGGCTCGTAACACAATTCTCAAAGGCCTTAGATAGGGAGATGACGGGAATGCCTTGGTTCCAGCACATGCCCTTCATGCCAGGAAACTGATGGCTCGAAGAAGAGTGAGGGGAATGTGTTTGATCAGCAGAAGGAGAGGTGCAAAAATATGCCCCATCATGCCTCCTCTGCACTAGCCAGAAAAAGAAAAAAGGCTCTGTCTTGGAAACCCTGAAGAATCCTTTGCCTCCCTCATACCCCTTAGTAACTCTCTTAAGTTCCAGCTCCAGAATGATAAAGACAAGTCTTTGAGAGAGGACGCAGAGAGAGAGAGCACTTCGCATTTATTTCTCCTTGAATGGACGGCCTGCTTTCCCCATTGAACTTGGGTGCTCCATTTATTTTCCACTCTCCCTCTCCCTTGGTGTGAGGACTATGAAAATATATTCTTACTCTGAAACTTGAGTAAATCATTAGGTGACACCCAAAGTTAAGTTCAATGCTGGGGAAAATTGAATTTATCTTGGAAATGTTTTATTCTTCCAAAAGTTCACTCTGGTAAAGTCTAATGTATAGAAAAGCATGAAATACTATAGTTCCAAAATATGCAGGTTCTTATTGCTAAACATTAGGCCCCAGGGTCAGAATCCTGAATTCCTCCAGTCAACCACTCTCTTTAACTCAAAAAACGCATCAACGTCTCTGCTAAATGGCAGTCTTACTCACATCTCATCTTATCATAATGTCACAAAACCCATAGAATTACAAATCAGTTTTAAGGCGAGATACATGACAGCAAAATATAAGTACACAAAAACTGCATTAACTATCAGTCTTCATTTGTCCTGACCGTTTCAACTTCCCTCTCCTCTCAGAACTACTCAGTGCTGGGCTCAGCTTGAGACTGTCTAAGATCCATTTTAGAGTGGACTGAAATATAAATGACAGTTCACACTACACATGAACATAGACAACTGTATAAAATATTTAAATAAAGACAGAAAAGAACAGAGGCGAGCCGCGGAGCCTTTGGCAGGCCCAGCCGTAGGGAATTTAGCAGCTTGAGATTCATTACAAATTTCATCTTTAATGTTATTTTTAGTGCAATATTTTGTAGCACTCAGAAGTAAATCTTGGTGTGCTGTCTCTCTCCCCCTACTTGGTCTGCTCCGGTGTCTGGTCCTTCAGTTTTACTGAAACCTAATACATTTCCAATAAAATTGATTTGTGACGTCGTCAATGCCATTCGTTACTGTCCTCTGTTCCTTGATGTAATGAGGTGAGAGCTATTGTAGGAGTGGGCAAAGTGGGCTGGATTGGGCTAGATTGGAGAACATGTTGAAATGGTCCTACAAACTATTACATTCTGTGTGGATGAAGCTGCCCATTCCTTGTTTCTTGCCTCTCCCCTTTCAGCGTTGGCTCCCAAGCCTCTTTTTCAAGGAGGCTTTGACTTCTCCTGTGGCCTCTGTAGATTTCAGTGGTCAGGATCAGAGTGATCTCTCCCTCAAAGGTTGAGCTCTCCTTTGCAGAAATATATGTATGGAACAAATCAACATCTGATTTAAAAATCAAGTCCTGATTGTTTTCTCCAACATGCCTCTCATTAACAACTGCATCCTCTTTCCTCAGTTGTTTATTCCTTCATAAAAGATCATTGCATCAAATTGCCCCAATGCATAGGCAAGGGGAGAAAAAAAAAGCCTAGAAAAGCAAGGGAGCCAGCGTGTCCCTTCCATCCTTACCTCTGAAAACAGGGATGCCAGAAGTCCTTAGGCAGAGGCTGCTGAGACAGACTTTCAGCACCAGTTTTGCTCAGAGCTTTGTTTAGGAGGCTGTTAACCTGGGATCCATGGACCAAGGATAAATTTCGGGAAGTATGAACTTAGGTAAGAAAAATATCTTTATTTATTTATCATTATTATAATTATTTAAAAAAACGTATCTTCTGTCTTTAGAATTAATACTACATATCAGTTCCAAGGCAGAAGAGTGGTATGGGATAGGCAATTGGGACTAAGTGACTTGGCCATGGTTACACAGCTAGGAAGGATCTGAGGTCAGATTTGAATCCATCTCCAGATCTGGCTCTTTATCCACTGAACCACCTAGCTTCCATTATATCTTTATTTTTACTATTTTTTAACTGAAATTTACTCTTTCCTTCTTTTATGAATGAAAGTGGTATACCTAGATAGCACAGTGGATAGAGTGCCACTCCTGGAGTCAGGAGGACCTGGGTTCAAATTTGACCTGGGTAAGTCACTATGCTCTTTTTGGCCTTTGCCCTTCTGTCTTAGAATGTCACTAGGACAGAAAATAGGGGTTAAAAATTATAAATGTAAGCAAACAAATCTTACTCTGATAAGAAGTCCCTAGGTCCCCTCAAACTGCCCGCCAAAAGGGTTCCTGACACTGTTGAGGTTAAGAACTTCTAGTTTAAAGATTTCTTTCAGGTTGAAAAAGTAATTTTAATAAGAGTATGGAAATAAAAGTAGGATTGTTGGTCTCCTACCTTTCAGGGAAATAAAATCTGAAATCAGAATCATCTCCCAGAATGCATTCCTGTCTTACCTCCCAGCCTCTTAAAATCATCAGTTTCCTATTAAGGTTCAGCCAGACATCCTGTCCTAGAATCACAGAATCACAAAAATTAAGAACTAGAAGGGAAACAGGATAGGGACATCTACAGTTACATACCTGGCACTATTCAGCCTCTCCTTGATGGCACTCCAAGAAAGAACCCACAATGTCTTGAGACTGATTTTTGATAGTTCTAATTGTGAGGAAAATTTTCTTGACCTTTCATGAAACCTCTTTTCCTTCTAACCACTAGTCTTCCTGCACTCCTTGCTACACACAATTATCTTGCCTTTTTTACATTTATTTTCTATAGTTAGTGTGCTTTGTTGATAAGCAGTTGGTCTTGGAACCTGAACAACTTCGAGTTCAAATCTTTCCTCTGACTCCTATGTTTGTGTGGCCTTAGGCAAGTCATTGACCTCTCAGGGTTCTAAGGCAATTCCCTAAATGGTAGGGAAGATGCAGACCTGGTGACAGGTCTAGACAATATGTACCCTAGCATGAAGGGGGCACAGACCTGGACTTGGAGATAGGAAGACCTGAGTTCAAATCCAGCCTCACACACTTGCTAACTGAAGGACCTTGAACAAACCACATAACCTCTCTCCACCTTAATTTCTTCATCTGTAAAATGGGGATAATGACTGTATCTACCTCTTATTATGAATGAGATATTTATAAAGTGCTTTGTAATCCTAAAGTGCTTTGTAAATGCTAACTATTATTGCAAGGGATGCCCATATTTTCAATATGCTACCTCCCTGTATAATATGTAAGCTTCTTGGGAACAGGAATTTTTTTTCTTTTTAATTCTATTCTTTATATCCCCAGTCCATAGAAGAATGTATGGCCCATGTTAGACACTTAATACAGACTTGATGACTGATTAATTTGAGGAAACCTAAATTCCAAGTCTGGCTGTGCTGCTAATTATGAGAACTGGGGGAGTCAATTTCTCTCTGAGTTTCATCTATAAAGTGGAGGTAGCAAACTAGATGACCTCTAAGATTGCTTCTACTTCTAAAACTTATGATTCTATAGCAAATTAGTCAGGGAGAATCATGGATTTTCTCTAAATCAGGAACTTGGTCACTAGGCTTGGAATAAGTATGTTGTTTCCTTCCTTTTTTCGGTCCTTCATTTTAGTTTGTCATAAGGCTATCTGAGACTTGGGAAATTCTGAATACCTCTTTAAGCTGAAAGAAAGGCAGACAGACACTTCTTTTTCCTTAGTCCAGGAAAGGAAACTGAAAGGAGATGGCCCAGACAAGTTTGGTAGGTCCAAACCACTCAAGTTAAGAGCATTCTAATTTTCTAATTTCCTACAAGATGGTAGACTCTCTCTCTCTCTCTCTCTCTCTCTCTCTCTCTCTCTCTCTCTCTCTCTCTCTCTCTCTCTCTCTCTCTCTCTCTCTCTCTCTCTCTCTCTCCTGTCCATCCTATCTCCACTCTTCCACCTACTTTTCAATCTTTATAATTACCAAATAACTAACACATATCTCTTCCTCTCAAGCTGATCTCCCCATAAACTCACATATGCCCACAGATGGTATTCATTCTTGACCCTCTTTTCCCATTTGTCCCAAATTACCTGACCTTTGGCATGCAAAATGTCCCATAATGGTCTAGGCAAAGAAATGGGTTTCTTCTAACAGCAAAATTCCTCCAATGTGAGAATGCCACAGACTAATCTGAATCCAAGAGTTTTAAAGGGACGTATATTGAAGAGGAGGTCAGAGCAGTCCCCATATCTGGACTACCTGGCACACTCAGCAGGTCATTGAGCCACAAGAGCAATTTGGGTCCAGATTGTGTCTGGGATACATTCTAGCCCAAATCTATCATCAATTGAGATTTCTAGTTCTCTCTTAGGGCCAAAGAAAATCTTGGGACCCTGAAATGAGATACCCCTACCCCAAAGGAGCCTGTTTCCATCCCGAATCATGAGCCAGCAAGCTCTGCTAGGGAGCAGACTCCTCTCATGTGAGATTCTAATGATGGTTATGGAGTTCCAGCAAGGCTACCTTGAACACATCATTTTACCTAATTGAAAAGACATAGTTTCTTCCTCTATCAATTTGAAATGGTGGGCAGTGGGGATGGGGAGAAGGGATGAGGAAAGAAGAAGCTAGTTGGGCTAACTGGTGCTAAATTCACTTTCTAATATGACACTTTATGACACCACATGGAACCGGAAAAGAAGGCTGGATTTGGACTCAAAAGATCAAGTTTCAAATCCTAAATCTGCCTCTTATTCAATTGTAAAACATGGACATTTGAGTAGATATATACCCAAAGATTCCTTCTAGATCTAAACTTAAAATTTTTATGAATCTGTGTCACCTACATCCTTATCACATAGGTTTGTGGGTTAAAAAAAGAAAAAGAAATAAAAAGTAAGAACCTTTCTTAAAGAAGAGCATGTTCCCAGAGGGACCTTCCTCATAAATTTTGTAAAAATGTTCTACTTTGTCTGGGTCCACTAGAACCAAAAAAGAGCTGTTAAATGTTCTGTGGACATTTATACCTCAAAAATTGACAAATGCTATTAAAATTATTGTTTTATTGATTGGATTTAAGAGATTGAGAAAATATTAATAATACAGATTAAACCTAAAAATGTATCATGTATCAGGTTAAGATCTTTAGACTGGGCTTGAAAAGAACTATATCATGATTCTAACTGTGCTATTTACTGGCTATATGGCCTGGAACAAGTTACTTCCTTTTTCCAGGTCTTGATTATTTCATGTGTAAAATGGAAACAGTAGTTCAGGTCCCACTCAGCCTACCTCTCAGGGGTTTCTATGGACATACACTGAGCTACTCATCCATTCATTCAGCAAGCATTTATTAAACATTACTAGGTTCAGTGGCCATGCTAAGCATGGGGAAGGAGACAAAGACAGAAACAAAACAGTCTCTGCCTCTGCCCTCAAAGAGCTTGTATTCTTTTGTGGAGTAAGAGGACAATGCTCTATGATTTGCAAATCACTTGACATATTTTAACTCAATAAAACACATCAATAAATATAAAATATACAAGTAGTTTTTAGGAGGAGGCATCGCTACCAGGGAAAATAGGAATCAGATTCCTGAGGAGGGTGCCCTTGAGCAGAGGCTTGAAGGAAGCTAAGGACTCTAATAGATAGAGGAGGAGGAAGAGGAGAAGGAAGGGGAGGAGGAGGAAGAAGAAGATGAGGAGGAGGGGGAGGAAAGAGAGACAGAGAGACAGAGAGAGACACAGAGAGAGAGAGAGAGAGAGAGAGAGAGAGAGAGAGAGAGAGAGAGAGAGAGAGAGAGAGAGAGAGAGAGGAGAGAGAGAGAGAAAAGAGAGAGAGAGAGAAAAGAGAGAGAGAAAAGAGAGAGAGAGAGAAAAGAGAGAGAGAGAAAAGAGAGAGAGAAAAGAGAGAGAGAGAGAAGAGAGAGAGAGAAAAGAGAGAGAGAGAGAGAGAGAGAGAGAGAAAAGAGAGAGAGAGAGAGAGAGAGAGAGAGAGAGAGAGAGAAAGAGAGAGAGAGAGAGAGAGAGAGAGAGAGAGAGAGAGAGAGAGAGAGAGAGAGAGAGAGAGAGAGAGAGAGAGAGAGAGAGAGAGCGCAAGCCAGCAGCATTCCAAGCCAAGGTAGACTGCCCAGGCAAAATCATCATGAGAGGAGATAAAAAGTCATGTAGAGAACACGAGTCAGCCATTTTGGTTGAATTGTGAAGAGCATGAGGGACATAAAAGGACTTCGAAAAGTTAGCCTTGCTAGACAAATGTTGTTCATGACGATTACAATGAAGGTCACAGATGGGTGCCTTTTGGTCATCTTAAACCAGATACTCTTCTGGCCAGGAGAGAACAAGGTGACTAGTCATGCCTGACCCACAGAGGAAGAAGGCTTGGTCATTCACTGGCATCTCCCAAGATAGCCCCGTTTTGTCCAGGGACTCGGGCAGGCAGCGGGAACAAGGTTCCATGGGTTGAGTCACAAAAGGAAAGGGCACTTACATGCTTTGATACATTTCTGCTAGATTAACCCGCAGTGGGGAATTTGCCCCTCCAGTCACATGCTTTGTCCTTTAATCTCCTTTTGTATTTCTTCACTGACCCCAAGCATGTATTTGACTTGTGACCCTATTTCTGTTCACCAAATACAGGGCCATCTGACCGGGCATTCACACAGATGAACTACACTGTGGTGATTATTACATTGTAAACCCCCGGGCATTTAGGCCTGAGGAAGGAGTGGTTCTTCTCCCTAAGGCAAGCCACAGACTGTCAGGAAGAATCCTGCCTGTCTTTGTCTATAACTCTTCCTCTGAAATTTTATTAACAGAGAGACAAGTGTCCTATTGATCCATTGTTTAGATAGCTTTGGAAAGGGAGGCTGGGCGGGGAGATCCTAGGATTATAGGACCTAGAGCAGGAGGGAATCTAAAAAAAAAAAAAAATCAGAGGCATAGAATTAGAAGGGACTGCAGAAGTCATCTAGTCCAACTTCATTTTACTGATGAAGCTCTTAAGCCCTAGAAAAGTGAAATTATTTGCCTGAGGGCTCCTGGGGAGTGGAAGAATCAAATATGACCTCATTTGATCCTCACAATGACCCCAAGAGACAGATAATTTTAAGATCCCCGTTCTTCAAATGAGTGGACTGAGGGAGAAAGAGGTTAAGTGTGACTTACTCAGGACCACACAGCTAATAAATGTCTATAGTGGATTTGAACTCAGGTTGTTCTTAACTCTAGGCCCAGTATTCTATCCATTGGGCCCCCTGGCTGTTGGGAGTGTATAAGGTGTTTAGGGAAGACTAGAATCTCTTGTGTAAGGGCTTTCCCATTCCAGTTCAGGGCTGTTCATCCATCTTTGGTGTCTACCTTTCACCCGATTCTCTCTTGTGGCTCCAAAAAGCTGTGGCATGTGCGGTAGCCACATACCAATAAAAATGCTCTCTGCAGACAGGCTAAACCATGATGAAGGTAACTGACAGGATGTCTACTTCAAGCATGTGGAAACTTCCTCTGGGATAATGAGAACAATTGTTCCAGTGACCATGAAGGTGGCTAAAAGGGTGCCACAGAGCAATTAGAGCTTGGTAAGACATTGAAGATGCCAATGTCATGCATTGCATTTCAGGCCATCACCAACCACAGTGACTTGTCTTGTCTCTGGACTTTGAGAACTCTGGAAGAGAATAAAGCTGGTGACGGTGCAATTCTGCCT
The DNA here is from genome assembly GCF_027887165.1 of Monodelphis domestica. NCBI lineage: Eukaryota > Metazoa > Chordata > Mammalia > Didelphimorphia > Didelphidae > Monodelphis > Monodelphis domestica. Next base: position 436,965,709 of record NC_077227.1, read on the forward strand.
TACTTAAATGCAATTCATGGGCAAGTCAAGATATCACCTTTATGATGCCATTAGCTGTCTTCAAAAACAAAAGATAAACAAATGACAGAATGGAACTTTGGTCCTTTGTTCACAGGTCCCGTGACTCAAAATTTAGCACTCTTTCCACTGTACCAAAATGCTTTCCCAAATCATCTAGTCTCCTCATTTAATACATAAATAATGTGAGGACTAGAGAGGGAAAGGGACTTGCCCCCAAAATCATGGTAAATAGCAAAGATTTGAACCCAAATTCTGGCTTCAAATCAAGAACAAACTCCCTGAAGGTAGGAACTGTCTTGTGTTTGTCTATCACCAGAATCTAGCATAGTGCCCTACCTACAGAAGCCACTTAATAAGTGCTTATTGAAAGAAAGAGTAAATGAATGAATGAATATTCTTTCTAATTCATCACACTGCCTCAGGGACTCGATACTGTGAATACAGCTCGGCCATGTGAACAGGACATATAGAACAAAATTGAAAGCCTGACAATCTAGTCTCTGTGGATTAATTTTGTATCCACCACTCTAGATCAAGTTGTTTCTAGGAAAGAATAGGGCTTAAAGATTGTTCTGAGTCCTAGTTTTGATCACTGCCCACATGCCCTATCACTTGTCTTTACAGGGCTTTTGATTTTTTTCTGTTTCATGCAGATGAATCCTGATTCCCAATCAGACTGTAAGATGCTTGGGAAGAATTGTTGTCTTCCCGTGTCTCTCCCACCATGACTATGACAGAATTAGCCATAGATGAGGAGCCCAGTGAAGATATGTTCATTGAATAAACATCCACTAAAAGTTGGAGGTTGTACCCCTTTCTCTCTCCTCCATAAACCACAATTCTGCTGGTAGCCAATTAGTCATCTGGTGAATTGACATAATGGTCCCTGATTGTAGTAATACAACCATGTGGCTGTAGATAAAGAATAATCTGTCATTGTCTGCGCAGGAAAAGGAAGAGTGAAGACTATGTGTATGTATGCATACATGTAAATGGGTAAGAGTAGAAAATAAGCATTTATTGAGCACCTACAATGAGCCGGGCACTATGCTAAATGCTTTACAAATATTATGCCATTTGATTAGGATGTGTTGTAAGACACATCATAACATTAATATACTGAAAAGGGGCTCTTAGAAGTACTTTTAAATATATTGTATACACATATATTCCTTTTTAAAAACTCTTGCCTTCTGTCTGTAAAAAGGAATTCTTTATTCCTTTTTTAATTTAATGAGGAACATAGAGGTTCTCTTACCATAGAGATGTGTAGGGATTAACCAGACCACAGAGATCAGAATGAGGAACCATAGAGACAGAAAAAAAGGTAGGAAAAGGGGACAGTTAGGGCTGGCAGTTTGGGCTGTGAGTTGCTGATGGTTAGGGCTGGCAGTTGTGTAGAAATTGGCTGCTGGGAGTGTGTTGGGTTGATGGTTGGCATTTAGTTGCTGGAATATAAAGGTGGGCCTGAGCTTATTTATAGGGCTTTTTGGCTTTTGCCTTTAGAGGACTTTTTGACCTTTTCTATGTTGGGAAGTGGCTGGTCTTCCTTGACAGTCCTAATTGGGATTGGATTAAACACTAATTGAGTTGGTTTTGATTGGGCTGGATTAGATTGGAACTTTGTGGAGTGATTGTTATTAGGGGTAGTTATAGGCAGTAATAGGTAGATATAGGTAGTTTTAGGTAGTAATTATAGGTAGTTATAGGATAACTAGTATAGACATTAGGAAATTTTCTTTCTTTACTATATTTCTCTCCTTTACTATATTCATTTTACTATCTCTATTTTAATTAAACTAAATTGTTAAATTATTAAAAGCTGCTCTCTTATTTTGTCAAACCTCCTAGTTTAACCCCTACATGTCTTCAAATCAATACTGTGTATTGGTTCTAAGGCAGAAGAGTGGTAAGGGCTAGGCAATTGGGGTTAAGTGACTTGCCCAGGGTCACATAGCTAGGAAGTGTCTGAAGCCAGATTTTAACCTAGGACCTCCCATCTCTAGGTCTGGCTCTCAATCTACTGAGCCACCCAACTGCCTCCCATATATTCCTTTTTAAATATAGGAAATGCCCAATTTTAATTTCTAAGATCTTGGTTTTGACATATAATGAAATCTATTACCACAGCTGAGTTCAGCAGTGGAACATGTGGAACAGGAAATTCTAGTTGCCAAAACAGAGCAAGTTTGTTACTGTTAGACTGTAATATTACATTGTTCAAGGGTTAATAGTGCTTCTTTGCTTATTTTGTTTTTAGGGGCTAGCCACTAGTTTGTTTTTTTTTTAATTTACTATTGCTTTACCGTAGAATTGATTTAAAAAATAGAATGTAAGGAAATAATATGGTATTATCTGCCACCATATTCAGGAGAACTGAGTTCAAGATCAGTTGATTTCCCATTTACATGCTTACACACACACACACACACACACACACACTTTTTATTAGCAGAAGCAAACTCTTAAGGGGAAAATAAAAACATGAAAAAGAATACTCTGGCCAAAGACAATAAAAAGAGCATTATGGGTGTACATAGAGAAGAATCTTGAATAAGAATGAACTCATCCTTCCTAGTATTGGTTTCTCATTTCTCAAAATTGTTTTCGTACTTTGCTTTGATGAAGAAACAACAATCAAATTAGACAAATTCTTTCAAACCAGACAGCAAACTTGGATTCGGACCTAAGGCATTCTGTCATTATCTGAAATGGATCATTGAATCCCCTACCAACCCACAATCTCATGTCCCTGACTATTCACAATACATTCCCAAATATGTGTCCCTCTAGACCGAATCTGCCATCAAAATGTCTTTTCTTCCAAGAGACTACTTATATTCATTCTGTGCAGAAACTTTAGCCCAAATATTAGAAGTATGGTCCTTGTTTTGGAGTCATTGTTATACCAGTACACATAATTATGATACACATAGATAGTGTACATCAGACTGAGAGTGAAGAACTTTGAGTTCTAACCCCAGTGCTGCCAATCGGTAGCCATGTGATTGATATTGAGCAAGTCCATTTTCTTGTCTTCTCAAGTCTATTTCCTTAGCTGTATAATGAGTTGGATAACCTCTAAATTACTTTCCACTCTTATACTATATAATTCTACATTTATGGATGATATGTTCCTAGTTCAGGGGAAATTAGGGAAGCCAACATTTGATTCTTTGTTGTTTTGTTTTCTAGGAATAAGGACATATGATTATTTACTGAAAGACTAAGGATGTTTATCTTATGGGAGAAAAGTGGGAGAGAGAGTGTAAAAAAAAAAGATTATAATCAACTTTGAGTTTGGAAGGTATCTTTTCTTTCTACAGATAAACCCAATGATGATTAATCTAAACTTGTTCTACTTGACTCAGGTGGGCAGAACTGAGAACAATACATGGTACAATAGCAAATTCTATCTTTATATAAGGAAAACTTTCTTTATAACTAGAGCTGTACAAATATAAAATGAAGTACCTTATATCATTATGTGTCTCTTTACTGGACGTTGGATGACTGACCACTGGTCCCATATGTTACAGGATCAGTTCTTAGTCATGACTGGGTTGCACTAGATTACTTCTCAATTCTCATCTACTGCTCAGATTTTGTAATTCCATGAGTTGGAGTAAGTGTGTATGGGAGGGTATATACAAAGGGTTTAGTAGTGTCCTTGGTGCCCACTTAATGTCCACTAAAGTTGCCATCTGTGGCTTAGCCTTGGGTAAGCAGAATCAAGAGTCTGGATGTGGTCACAGCCTAGGTAGCCTAGCTGACGCCTTTCCTTTTCCACTATTCTGAGCAATAGTCCTTGCAGTCCTGATGTAGCCCAGACTGTCTCATTTATAGCCCCAGACCCAGAGCCATCTTGGCTCCCAAGGAGACACTACCTCAATCTGAGAACTATTCATATTGAAAGAGGTACATTTGGGATAATCTATTACAACAGAACCACAACTAATTTTTCCTCTTGCTTGTTCACAAAAATGAATTTACTTTTGAATTACATATTCAAATTACTCATTACAATTCAAATTACTTTCAAATTATGTTTGTCTGGGTTTCAGTGCTTCATAAGGACTCCCCTGCCTGCCTCTTTCTGGGGTTATAAGTTATAATATTTTTATTATGATAAAAAAGATTCAAAGAGCTCCACAGACATTAGCTAAATTATCTCTAAAACAGCTTTGTGCTAAGCATGCTTATGCCCTTCCTCCATCTCCCACTTTCAATGAAAGGAAACTGAGGCAGAGATACAAAATCATTCAGGAAAGATTCCAAAGGGAATCAGGGCCAAGACACTGTCCAGAGTTTGAATAGCATCCATGTGCACTGGAGCTTTTCACAACCTTGAAAGTCATAAGTACAAATCATAGAAGTGGATCCTGCTTCCTCCTCTTTTCAATTGCTTCTTCTCAGTCTCCTTTGCTGAACCTTTATCCAATCCATGCCTACTGACTTCAGGTATCCCCTAAAGCTCTGTTCTAGGCCTTCTTCTTTTTCATTTCTATATTCTCTTACTTAATTATCTCATTATCTCCCAGGAGTATGACTATTATCTCTAAGCATAGTATTCACAGATCTCTATAACTAACCCTACTCCTTCTCCTAAGCTATTTGCCCTCTATTATCTATTAGATCCTTCTAGCTGAATGTCTGGGAAACATTTCAAAGTCAACATATCCAAAACAGAATTCATTTTTCTCCCTTTAAATTTTCTCCTCTTCCCAACTTCCCTGTTATCATTTGTAGTGCTGCCTTTCTTCCAGCCCACTCCTCATCTTGATGTCATTCTGAACTCATCACTTGACTTCACTCAACCTATCCATTCTGTCATCAAATCTTATCGTTTCTACCTCTACAACATCTCTCATGCACATCCCTTTCTCACTACTCTCACAGTCACATTCTAGTTCTCATCTTTATTACCTTTTGCCTGGACTATTGCTTATATAGCCTTCTAATTGGTCTTGACTCAAATCTCTGCCCACTCCAATCTATCCCCCACTCAGTTGCCAGGGATTTTCCTAAATTGTAGATCTAATGCTGTCATTCCCTCCCTCCTTATCCTCACTTAGTAAACTTCAATGACTCCACATTGCCTCCAGGATCACTTATATAGTCCTCTTTTGGGCAGTTGGGGCCCTTCATAGCTTGGGCTCTTCCTACCTTTTCAGGTTCTTTATGACTTTATTCTCTCTCCATTCACTCTACAGTACCACTACACTGGCCCACTTGCTTTTCCATACATGTTGATCCATCTCCAGAGGTCTCTCTTGTGACTAGAATGTTCCTCACCACCACCTCACCTCTTCCCCTTAATAACCCTGGGGTCTTTCAATATTTTATTCAATTCCTACCTTCTCTTCGAGACTTGGACTGCTCCAAGACTACCTTCAATCTACTATGTATATATCATGTATGTACATTGTTACTTATATGTTGTCTCACTCTATAGAATCAATCAATAAGCATTTGTTAAATACATACTATGTTCTAGGCACTGAGGATACAAAAAGACGCAAAAGACAATCCAATCCCTGCCTTCAAGGAACTTACAGTCTAATGGATGTGATAGCCTTGAGGGCAAGGACAGTATTTTTATATTTCTTTGTATCCCCAATGCTTAGTATAGTGCCTGGCACATAATTAAAGTTTGACAAAAATTTGACAACTAATTATTGTCATCACCATTCTCATCATTATTGCCATGAATAACCTCACCATCATCCTCATTACTACAAGTCACCACCAGTATCTTCCTCACCGTTATCACAATTACTACCAATAAACATCCTTATTATTATATTATTATAACCCCATCATCATAGTCACCACTAATTCCTTCTCCATTACCACCAGCCCTCCCTATCATCATCCTGTAACCCACAGAAGGCCTGGATTTGAATTATGGCAAAAAATGAACTTTTATTAAAATTATTAAAGAGATTAAGCTGTGGTGCTCAAGTTTCCAGCATAGGTGATATTGTTGTGAAATGACTACCTGTACCAGAACCTTCTGGCATCATTGGCTATATCAGGATGGAACTTCAACAGACCTGATTATGTCAGTCCTTCCCTCCCTCCCATCAACTTTCTCTTAGACATATAACCTAGAAAATCACATAGATCTCTAGGCAGCTATTACAGAAAAAGGATTTCTGATAGCTCTTGGGCTTCAACCCTTAGTCACTACCTAGATTAAACTAGGGTTATATCCATTTCTGCTTGCCAGGTCCCAACAGCAGTTATCAGTATAGCTGAAACTGAGAATCTCCCTTGCTCACCCTATATTTCCATATAGATTTTTCAGAAAATTCCCAGTGCTTTATATATCCCTATCATCAAATCACCATTATCACAGTCATTCTTGTTATCCTGTTATCACTCATTACCATCCGCACCATTACTAATCCTATTGTGACTAATTATCACTAATCATTACTATCATCATTATATCCTTCCTCCAAATCGTCCTTCCCAGTATCACATCCCCAGCAGCATAGTCCTTAAATCATCGCCATCACCATCACCATCTCTGTTGCTTATTCCCTGTGAAACCTTGGACAAATTATATAAACTCTCTAGATCCCAGCTTTCTCATCTAAAAGATGAAGGAATTGGACTAGATGACCTCTGAAATCCCTTCCAGCTCTAAATCTATGAATCTGTAAATCCAGCATAACTCTCCTGAGTCTTCAACTGAAAATTCCTAGGTTAAAGGACTTGACCAAGGGCTCACATCAAGTCAAGGAAGACTAGAGAACTCAGGCTTCCCGGTTCACAGATCCAGCCTCTGATGACCTCTTGAGCTCATATATGAGAAACCACGAATAGCACAGCAAGTGTCTTGTCAGAGACCCCTTGGAAATTTGGTCCTTGCAAATACCAAGATTTAATGAGATAAAGAAACAGCCTAAATGTTAAGAATCTTCTCTTCTCTCCAAACCAGTTACGTTGTTAAACCTGGATAGAAGTTCAATACAGATTTATGAGCACAGGCACTTCAGTACCTTTCCAGTCCTCTCATGACGCTCTGATAATGTTATCTGTCCATTTTACACCAGGGCCTCCTAATAAAATCTATATCTCCTCTTCATGGTATGAATCAAAATTGCTCCCACAGCCACACTCTCCTAAGCCAAGACCAGCCATGGAGTAAGTTGGTAAGCGGTACCAGGCAAGAGCTCCAGGTAGATTTTTTCTTTACCCCCAGGGCTGAGTTCAGCACAGTTTTCACCAGAGAGTTAACAACTATCTCCTAAGAGATTCACTAACTGCCCATTAACAGTAAGAAATAGGGGATTATGTTACCCCCAGGCCCCAATGGGTTTCCTTACAGTCTCCATTTATAATAACAATAGCTGACATTTATATACCATTTAAGGTTTACAAAGCACTTTACATATATTATCTAATTTATTCCTCATACTGTTACCTACCCCATTGTCCCTAGTTTACTGAAACTGAGATTCAATTACATGAAACAGTTTTCACACCGTAGTCATACGTGTCAGAAGCAGGATTCAAACTCTGGTCTCTCCAACTAGAGACGAGGCTAGAGTTCTTTATCATACTGCCTCTGAGACTGAAATCTAGGACAGAACATAGACTTGCCCCATGCTCATTGGAATAGGGAAGCCATTCATGGACCAAGATCATCTCCTATGAGTTTCCACTTCTCAAAAAAACTGGCTTTTCTTCCTCCAATCCCCTTTCCTGTTGTTGATGGCTTGTGTGATTCTTTGTATAATTTTGTGTAACTTTTGTACAACCCTTTGTGTAATTTTACCTAACCTATTGGCCTTTCTCTTTGAAGCAGCTATGAAAATAAGTACTCTGTCCTGGACCTAAAAGAAATCAGGTGGGAAATCAGTCAGAGTGCTGAAAAGAAACCCAGTGTGCTCTGTTTTCCTGTTCTCTCTCCTGGGTCCTTACAGAAAAGTGTTTCTTTTCACTGTATGTAAGTGCTCAGGGGGTTGGAGAAAAGGAGTGGCAGTTAATAGTGATTGGACATTATGGAACGGAGTCTGGGAAGGTTTCTTGTAGAAGCTGTGTTAGGCAAGTGTTTGAAAGAAGGCAGTGGTGCTGCGGGAGTGCACTATAGCCTCTAAACCCTCTTATATTGAGAAGGATCTCAGTATTGTTAAATGTCTCTAATCTTTTCTTTGCTGTGATCTCCCAAGTCCAGATTAAATCCTTCCCAAGGCCAAAGACATCTAAGGTGCTGGGTTCTATTCTAGGCTTCACATTTTAAAAAGGACATTGAAAGAGGGAGAGAGACAGCTTAGTGTACCAATTACATTTTCAAATGAAAAGATATATTTTAAAATATAAAAACCATTCTTAGCTCCCAGGTCCAATAAAAACAAGAGGGGGTTGGATTTGGTCATTGGGCAGTAGTATGACCATCTTTGATATAGGCCTGGAGAACTGACATGGTAGCTCCAGTTCAGGAAGATCTGGGTTCAAGTGATGCCTCTAATGTATACTATGCTAGCTGTGTAACCAAGGGCAAGTCACTAACCCTCTCTGTGTCCATCAGACAAATTTCTATTGCTATAAGATGAAGAACAGTAACCAACCTGCACTAATATAGTGAGAGAATAAGCATTTAAATAACACCTACTATGTGCAAGTCACTTTTATAAACTTATTACCTCATTTGATCCTCATGATAACCCTGTGAAGTAGAGCTATTATGATCCTAACTTTACAAATGAAGAAACCGAGACAGAGAGAGGTTAAATGATTTTCACAGGGTCACACAGCTAAAAACTGTCTGCCACTGAATTTGACCATGTCTTCCTGACTCCAGGCCCAGGATTCTATCCACTGTTCCATCTAGCTGCCTATTAAAATCATATCAAATTAGAAATGATCTAGAGAAGGCAAAGGGGACATGTGATGACTCTTTAAATACCTGAAGAACTGTCCTACAAAAGGGGGAAATAGACTTCTTTGTTTCTCCCCAGGATGCATAGAAAGGATCAATCAGAAGTTTCAGTCAGGTGTCAGCTAAATATCATGGCAGATTCCCCTAACAAATGGGAGCCATCCAACAATTTAGAATGGCATCAAGGCTTTTGACAAGGTGCAATCAAAGGATAGATGACTATCCATCTCAAGACACTATAGAAAAGAATCCCACAGGAGGTGAGAGGTTGGACTAGGTTTCCTCTAAGCTTCTTCCAACTTGAAGAGTCTATGAATTTCTAGTCAAAAAGAGCTAACCCACTTAAGAGTGTTTTCTCTGACCCTGTCCTTTGTAAAGGCAGACCACCCTTTATTAGAACAGCCTGTTCTATACTCAAGACTCACTGAGCCTGAATAACACTAGCCTCATTGATCTCACATTAGCACAATCCAGAATGGGATCCATTTGAAAAATCCAGGCTGGTGCCAAAAAGATGGGGGAAGGAGTAGATCAGCCTATTTACACGTTTTTAATAATGTGTTTAAATAAACCATCAGTGCAAAGTCAGCTGAGCTTTTTCAGCCTCATCACTCAAAATTAGAATTGACTCATGTTTGTTGTTAAAACAACCCCATCTCCGGTACAGTATAGCATTTTCCTTTTCTGAAGGCAGTGCCTTTTCTGCATCTTTAATTATAAAAATGGAGTCATCATCCCTAATATTAGAGATGTTTCTGCTAAGAAACAAGATACAGATTTCTCTCTCTCTTTCTCTCCCTCTGTCTCTCCTTTTTTTCTTGAGATTCAGCAATTGATGGTTTGGTAAGGATTTCACAAAATATAATACTTTTCCCTCTTTGGGGAAAATTGAGTTATAAACCCAACTTTTCTCCCTCCTTATGGAAATATTTATGATATGTCTACTAAATAATATATTTGGAGAAGACTACAGTGGTACATATTGTATAGGCATAAAATAGGATGCAAAATCTTAAATTATGTAAACATAATTAGACTGAGAATTCTCTTGTAGTCTTTCATTTTTAGCTTCCATATCCAAGGTGCAATACAATATTCTTCCTGGGAAGATTCAAATGTTTTCCACATATCAAAACTCAACATTTTTTTCTTCATGTTTCCCCCATGCCCCCCAAGAAAATATTTTTACCCAGAAGATAGTCCATTCATGTTTCATATCAATTAACTTAAAGAAGAAAAGTCCCCTTAAGGGTGGAATTTTCCCCATTTTTAGCCTTCTATTCAGTGAACAAAATGGGATCTTGGTTCAAGACCTTTGGTTCATATTAGGGGAGTCACAGGTCAAGCAACCTAGAGTACTAAGTAAATCTTGAAGATGGAGACTATTTCAATTTTGTCTTGGTATTCCTGGCACCTAGCACAGTGCTGCTCACATAGGAAATGCTTAATAAATCATTTGATTTAAATTGAATTGACCAGCTGGTTGGACTGCAAAAGAGAACTCCGCCTCAAAAAATGTGGAAACTGACTCTGAAATTTTAAATTAACTCCCCCTTTTTTTATTTGTTTGTTTCAGGTTTCCCTTTGCCTATACTTCTCATTTCTGAGTGAGGCCTAATGGTTCAGCCATCACACTGCCTGAAAGAACACCCTGCCAATTAACACCATATGACTAATTCAGACTAATTGTCAAGGATCAAATAACAGCAAAATCTTTCCAGCTGACAGTTGACTATTTTTCCAATTGTCCCTCTGTACTATATCTAAGTAAACAGTTGTTCTGCTTATCGCGTCTGGGGAAAGACATGAATCACTTGCTGAGGAGAAACCACAGAGACAGCTGTTGCTTATTAGGAAGGGCATTTGGTAACTGGGCCCCTGGACATGGTTCCAGAGCACAGGCTGGTTGGCTTTATGGATGTTCTCATCCTGGGAAAGGAAGGCTGGACCCCTTTCGTTGTCCAATGATCAAGTAAGTCCTATCCCTGGGCAAAGCAAGACCCCTTCCTATAATGAAATTAGAATGTTTCCAAAGGTCCTCTACTCCCAAATGCCTCCTCTCCTGGCCTGCACCCATGCCTGAAATTTTGGCCATTCGAATCTCTCCCTTGGGCCAAGACAATGTCCCCAGAAGGCCCCAGCTAAAACAAAAATGTGAGATCTGAGGGTAGATATTAATCCAGTGAGCAACTGTAAACACTTTAAGACAGATTAGTGTGTCATACTGGAGGCAAGAAAAGAGGAAAAGATCCTTAAAAAAAAAAAAACAGTTTAACTGAGAGAAGTCTCTCCTTCCTAAGCCATCCTGAAGAAGAGGTGGGTACTTAAGAATGGGTAGGTAGTAAAGGTAGTAGAAACAAGTTTTATTTGAGGAAAGGAGAAAAATAAAAGTTGAAATAGAAAATATCTGCGGTATAGGAGACAGAATCAGAAATTCATGGGTTCAAATCTAATCCCAGATACTTACAAATGATGATTCCATTACTTTGTTTTCCTTAGAACATTAAAATATGGATAATTACACAGTAGTGTAAAGAGATTTTCTCTTTATCCTTAGAGGTAGAGAAGTAGTAGCCTAGTAGATATGGCAAGAGGCCTGAAATAAGGGAAACCTGAGTTCAAATTATGCTTCAGACACTTACTAGCTGTGTGACCCAATATGTCACTTAGTTTCTCTATGCCTCAGTTTCTTCAACTGTAAAATGAGAATAATAATAAAAGCTCCTACCTCACAGGGTTAGAAGAAAGGAATAGTTCTACCCTCAAGAAGCTTATTAATAGGAAAATATAATCCAAACACAATTAAGGATACACAAAGTAATTTTAAGAGAAGGAGAGTATACTAACAATCTGGGGATCAGAAAAAAAGACTTTGCACAGAATGGGGTACCTGAGCTGTTTTGAGGAGAAGCTACAGACTCAGGTAATAGTAATAATTAATATTTCTATTAGCCCTTCAGGGTCAGAAAAAACCCACAAAAATTCCTCTCAATAATCTTTTGAAGCAACAATTACAAATGTTAATATCCTAGGGCAGCTAGGTGGCTAAATGGGTAGAGAGCCAAACCTGGAGGTAGGAGGTCCTAGGTTCAAATCTAGATTTTAAGCACTTCTTATCTGTGTGATCTTGGGTGTCACTTAGTCCCAGTTGACCAGCCCTTTTTACTTTTCTGCCTTGGAAACCATACTGTAGTATCAAATCTAAGATAGAAGATAAGAATTTTAAAAAAGAAAAGCAAAAAAGTAGTAAATCCCTAGTTTATTAATGTTGGGACTGAGGCTCAGAGATCTTACATGACTAGGCAATGTCACACAGCTAGTAGTTCCCAGAGTCCAGACTCAGACCTGAAGATCTTGATTGCAAGGTCACAGATTTTCTGCTGCACAAAACAGGCACAGAGAAGAAGGGCTTCTGAAATGAATGAATGGAGATCTTATTTTATTCCTCCCTTTCCTTCTCCAAATTTGTTGCTAACTTTACCCAGAAAAGAAAAAAATACATTTATCAAAATGATTATTGCTTAAGAAAAAAGTATGGAAGAATCTTAGACTTTTGTTAAAGGACAAAAGACAAAAAGACCCCTAGAGAATAAAAGTGGAAGCTCCCTCAGTCAGGAGATGGGTCTAGACTCCTTATTCAGGTTAATCACATGTCAGTGTCTAAAGCCACAAGTAATAGCTTACTTAACACTATCCTTGGATTGGTTCACAGCCAAGGAGCAGCATTCTTCTTCTTTATCTTGGGGGAGGGGGGAACTTAATGCTTTTCTTTTCTGTTTGGTTGGTTGGGGTTTTGGTTTCCTTGATCCAAATCCAAATTAGGAGGGTAGGTGGTCTTTGTTTCATCTAAGTGGAATCACTTTGAAAACCAGTGAAGCACTGATACAAAAAGAAGTCAGAAGAACCAGAGAAATGATGCATGAAATGTCTACAGCATTGAAAATAGGTAAGAATGAAAAGGAGAAGTTTAACCCTGTGTAAATCTAATGACCAGCTTTGGCCCTGGGATAAAAAGGTACTACCTCCCCTTCATTGCAAAAGTGACAGATTATGGGTATGAAGTACTGCTTTTGTACTGTGAAGTGAGGAAAGGTGTATTGGATGAGCTGTTTGGGATTTTTTTCTCTTTAAAATTTCTGTTACAAAGGAAGGTTTGGCTGATTCTCGTGGTACATACCTGGATCCTGGCTGCCTCTGGGAAGCATATCTCTTGAGCTCCAGAGTCCTAAACTTCAATGGGCTATGAGTGTGCCTGAACTATTTGGCATTAATATGGTGATCTCCTGGAGCAAAAGGCTGCCAGGTAAGAAACAGAGTAGTAGGTCAAAGCTCAGAGATTATCTGAGTTTATCTGAGTAGGATGGGACCCTAAGAAGTGCCTACACTTCCAACCCAAGGCAGATGGGGAGACCTAGACTTTTAAAATAATAATTTAAAAAATATTAAATAAAGGTAGCTAGGTGGTACAATGCATAGAGCACCAGGCCTGGAGTCAAGAAGTGAGTACAAATCTGGCCCCAAATACTTACTAGTTGAGTGGCCCTGGGCAAGTCATTTAATCCTATTTGCCTCAGTTTCTTTATTCATCAAATAAGCTGGAAAAGGAAATGGCAAATCACCCCAGTATCTTTGCCAAGAAAACTCCAAATGGAGTCACAAAGAGCTAGACACCACTGAAATGACTGAACAACAAAACAAAAGTTTTTTATTAGAGATGCAAAGCAGAGATGATTGGGCTTGGATGATCATCAGAATTGAACCCTTCAGAGCTAATGAGATCAACAAGAGAAATAGTATACTGTAAAGGGGAGAAGAGAAGAGGACCTAGGACAGAACCTTGGGTGACACCAAGAGTATTTAGGAGCCACTTCAAGAGCTGGATTTGTAAAATATTTGGTATAAGCATTTAGACCTTGAAAATCAGCAAGAGGGATCAGCCACTGGCCATTCAGATACCAATTTCACTGCCCTTTTTTTGTGTTTTCAGTGTCTTTAACAGTATGACTCCAATCTCATCTCCCATTCCTCTTTAGTATGAGCCTAAGTATTCATCAAGGAAGATCTCTTCAATGGTCCCTAACCCATTCTCATTTCCATCCTCTATTTTTGCAAATGATTCCTTCCTCCTCTCATTTCTCTACAAAATAGAAATCTCATTCATTAAGACCCAGCTCAAGTCCCACCATCTCCATGAAAACTTCATGGGCCACTTTTCTCCAATGGAAAAATGGAGATAGTGATGTCCTCTGGTAGAATGAGAGGGTGCAGATGAATTATAAAGGAACTAGAAGGAAGTTAGCCATGGTGCAACCAAGGTTCTGCTTGAGGGTTCCAGAATTTAAAGGGGACTGACAGCATTGTACTCCAGGTTGAATAACTAGATTTAGTCCATATTTATTTATTTATTTTTAGAACCCTTACCTTCTGTATTAGAGCCAATACTAAAAATATTGGTTCTAAGACAGAAGAGCAGTAAGGGCTAGGCAATGGGAGTTAAGTGACTTGCCCAGGGTCACATAGCTAGGAAGTGTCTGAGGCCAGATTTGAACCTAGGACCTCCCATCTCTAGGCCTGGCTCTCAATCCACTGAGCCACCCAGCTCCTTTAGTCCATATTTAAAAAAGAAAAACTAATAAATAGGAATATCAATATTAGAATTGAAATGTTGCTCCCTTTAGGGAGACGCTCCATGTTTCCCCTGTGAACTCCTCCCCAGCCCTATCCTGACTTATTCCTTTCCCTAATGGCCACCTTCCTAGCAATCAACTTTACAGTATCCTAATGTCTTTCCCCCTGTAGACTCATGTTCCAAGGAACACAGTGTCTTCCTGAGATCCTTCCCCATCCTATTCAATTTAATTTATTAAAAATATCGGAGGGTACCTTTTATTCTATTTAACCTGAGCTTCATTTTGTCAGGACTGTTCCTAACACCAGAATTGCTAGACACAGTCCTGTCAAGGCTCTGTGGGTTCCAGATCCTTGTTGAATATTGTTGTAAAGAAAGGCATACAGCCCTCTAAGTCTCTGTCCCCTGAGTCTGCCCTCCATATATTGGATTTCTCCTCCCATTCCCAAATGGTGGTCAACTCTAAAAAGTTGACAATTATGCTTAAGTTTCCAATTTTATGAATTTGGTTATCTCTGCTGGTAATAATGCTTCAATCTGTGAAATGGCTGGATAGGGAGAGAGTCCACCTAAGGAGTTAGCCTGTAGCATTCCCTTAGTAATGAGAGAAACAGATTCTCTCCTCCTCCACCACTCCCCATTAGTTCTCAAACCCTCACTGATTTCATTATCATCAAAGGAGTTGTACTTCTCCTGGGAGAATTTTTCTTGTAATGCACAAATGCACCCCTTTGGTCTACAAGAAAAGAGCCCCCTGCCCAAAGCAAAGACACCACAGTGAGGCTGTTCTATTATGGTCTCATTTCTAAAGAGTGAATCAGCTGGAGATTGCAAGGGAACTGTCACCCTGCTCTTGACAACCTCTGGGATAGCTGGCCACTAATCTCAAGGAAGGAACTAAGAGTCCCAAGAGATTGACAGCTGGATGAAATCATCTCATCTAGCCCTACTGTGGATTATATTAGAGGTCCAGAGAAGTTTCTTTAATAGCCTGAGGATATATGTGCAGCAAGTTGGAGTGAGATTTAAACCTAAGTTATCTGACTCCAAAATCAGAACTCTCTTCATTATACCATGCTGCCAAGCACTAAACAAACAAATGATTGGAAAAATGAAAGAATGAATAAGTTTTTAAATAAATAAGTCCAAGAATCACAGATCTAGAGCTGGAAGGGACCTCTGGGAATACCTAGTCCAACCCTCTCATTTTACAGATGAGGAAACGGAGGCCAATAGAGGGGACATTACTTTCTCAAGTTCATCTAGGTAGTGTGTTGCCTGAAGAGGCTTCACACCCAGGGAACTTGGCTCCAGATTCAGCAAGAAAGTTTAGGCCCTTTTCTCATGCTGCCTCCAGTTTGGATTTATTTTTATTTTAAATGTGAATAAAAATTTATTTAATTTCCAACCAAGAAAACTCACTTATCTTCTCTTGACCTCACTTCACTCCTCTGAAAAATGATAGAGTTGGAGTTGGACTCCAAAATCTCTTCTAGATTTAAAGTTTTATGATTCTGAATGTATGCATTCAATTCTTCAGTTTTGATTTGCTGCCATAATTCTTGCCTATGTCATTGCTCTCTAAACCTCTTAGTATATAGCACTATCCATGTGTCCTTGGGAAAGGTCATTTCATTTCTCTGGGCCTGTTTTCTCTTTTGGTAAAATGGGGCTTGCCCTTGCCTAGTCTTCCTCACAAAGTTACTATAAGGGACAAATGAGAAAATGAATGTAATGAGGCTATGTTGACTTTATAGAACGGTATAGACATAGACTACCATTATCCCAGCAAGTATTATCATCTAATTCAAACTCTAGTATATGATGCCTTTGCTTATGATTTATTTTTCCACATTCAATTCAATTCAATAAACATGTATCAAGCAACTGCTACATGCTAGGTGGTCCAATGGATAGAGTACAGGGACTGGAGTCAGAAAGACTTCTCTTTTTGAGTTCAAATCTAGCTTCAGACACTTATTAGCTATGTGACCCTGGTCAAGTCACTTAACCCTGTTTGCTTCAGTTTCATCATCTATAAAATGAGCTGGAGAAGGAAATGGTGAACCACTCTAGTATCTTTGTCAACAAAACCCCAAGTGTGGTCATAAGAAGCCAGACGTGACTGAAAAATGACTGAACAGAAATGACAACACTATGTGTCAGTCCCTGAGCTAAGTTATGAGGCTACAAAAAGAGAGGCAAAAGACAGTCTCCGTCCTCAAGGAGCATATAATCTCATGGGGAAAGACAACATGCAAACAAATATATACCAAGCAAGCTATAGATGGGATAAATAACAAATAGTTAACAGAGGGAAGGTATTAGAATGAAGAGGGTATGTGTATGTGTCTTGTCTCCCCAACTAGATTTTGAGAACTAATTAAGGGTAAGGATCCCACTTTATATAGATGTTAGTACAGTACCATGAATATGGGAAATATTTTTAAAAGACTGATTGATTGATTGATTGATTGATTGATTCTAGGAACAGAGACACTGAGAAGACTCAGGGAAATATGGCGGCTATCTTCATATATTTGAGGGCTTGCTAGGTGTCAGAGAGATCTGTGATATTGCCCTCTACTGGCCATCTTTCTTATCAATTTCCTTTGCTAGTATTTCCATTCAGATTATGCTCCTTAATAGTATGTGTTTCCCCAAAGTCCTGTCCTGGAGACTCTTCACTTCTCTCTCTGGTGAACTTATCAGATCCCATGGATTTAATTTTCTGAAGATGATTCAGAAATCTATATGTCCAGTCCCAGGCACTTTCCTGAGCTTCAGGCCTATATTTCCAGTTCCTTCCCCCAAATACTAGTAACCTCTGTCTCTGTCAACTTTGAATTTATGATAAATATATTAATAATGTTCATATTCACAATAAAATATTAATAAATATATTATTGTTATTAATTTATGCTGTGTATTCTTATCTGTATACATAGTTTACATGTTTTCTTACCTTGTATATTTTCTTCCTCAATAGAATGGAAGCACCTGAGAATAGAGATTTGCTCATTCTTTTAATTTTTATCTTAAGTGTCTAACATACTGCCCAATACACAGTAGGCACTTAATTTGTGCTTCTTAATTGACTTGTTCTTCTGCATCCCAGAAAGCAGAATTCAGAGTGATGTTTATGTGCTGTAAAGAGACAAATGGAGGCTGAATGTAAGAATAAACAAACAAATCTCCAACAATTAGATCTATCTGCAAAAAGTAGAGGGTAGCACCATAGTGCACTGGGTAAAGTGCTGGGCCTGGAGTCAAGAAGACCATCTTCCTGAGTTCAAAATTCAGTGTCGGGCACTTACTATGTGATACTGGGCAAGTCACTGAACTCAGTTTCCTCATATGTAAAATAAACTAGAAAAAGAAATAACACCATGCCAGTATCTTCACCAAGAAAATTCCAAATGAAGATTGGAAAGTCTAAAATGACTGAACAACAACAAAAAGTAGGTTGCAGTGTATTGTCCAAGATAACTGTTAGAGAGGAGGTAGAGAGGAATTCTTTGAGTTTAAGCTCCCTTCCCACTGAGAATCTGCAATTTGATGATAGAGGTTCAGAGGGGGTATCAGGGAATCAAAGCAATATCATGAATTATTGTACCTCCAGAAATGTTGGAATGTCCCATCTAAAAATTATCTCCCAAATTCAGTTCTAGTGGGGACCTTGAACTATGGTTTTTCTTTCAATGAAATTTAATTTGCATTGATTGTACTAGACAGCCTGCTGACCTCAGAGAATTGAATTCAACTAAAATGAGGATTTTGTGGGGACAGAGGAGTTGGAGTTCATATTGTTAAGGGTACAATATTCTTTGGATATTTCTTCTACCAGGAGACATTTATGCCTGCTACAAGTGGATTGGTAAATATTTGACATACCTGGCATAATGGAAAGAAATAGAGATGTAACATTACTATCTCCAGATAGCATCTCTGGAGGTGGTTTTAAATCATTGCAATCCCCTTTTTTCTATGTAACTGGAGATACTTCGATAGGCAAACAATGGCATGCATTCCTCTCCCAGACCAAAAGCCTAGGAGTCAGTCTATAGAAAATAAATTAGTGATGCCTCATTCTCCATGAGAAAGGCTCAGGGAGAGTTATAATTTTATTTTATTTTTTTTTCCAGTTTACAGAATAACATAAATCAAAAGAAGCAATAGTCTACCTTGTGTTTTGACTACTTCGACCCTCTTCAACCTCTGCCAATTTTTATCTCATTTTTGTTTAACTTTGTACATCAGAGTTTAATTTGAAAGCTGGTCCAGAAGACAGTGATGTATAGCTTACATCAAGTATAGCTTAAATTACCCTATCCCCAGGGGTTTGAGGCTGAGGGGAGGGTCCCACTCCTACAGAAAGGCGGGGAAGAGAAATGGGAGCAACTTGCCCCCTGAACCCAGCTACCCTGGGCTATAGAAGTCACCATGCTTCTTTGAGCCTCAGCCACTGATTTTCCAAAAGCTTACAGTCCCCTTGAGCTGATGACAAAGTTTCCCCTTTGATAATCAGAATGACTATTTTTGAGGGACCTTCTGTTAAGGTACTATACCTGGAAATCTTGGCTAGCATTCTATCAGCACCCAGGAAACCAATTGTTTTTACACAGATGGGCTTGGTATGGTGGTGTAGGTCTGTAATCTTGGCTACTGAAGAGACAGAGATGGGGGGATAGCTTGAGATCAGGAGTTCTGAGTTGCAGTAAAGCTACAGCTGATGGGGTGCCTATTCCAAGTGTGGCACCAATATGGAAAGCCCCTGGCAATGGGGAGCCCCCTGACTGCCTAAGGAGTGATGAACTGGCCCAGGTCAGAAACAGAGGATGAACAAAGCTCATGTGCCAATCAGCAGTGAGATCTTGTCTTGGAAAGTGCTTTACAACTCTGAATAGCAGGGAGGGAAACCCAGGGCTGAGGAAGATCATTGTGTCTGGAAAGGTTGTATGCTACAGTGAAAGGAAGACTTGCCTTGGATTTGAAGAATAGCTGACATTTTTCATAGCACTTAGAGTGTGCCAGACACTGTCCTAACTAAGGACTTTACAATTATTCTCTCATTGGATCCTCACAACAATTCTGGGAGATGGGTGCTAATATTATCCTCCTTTTATAGATACTGAAACTGAAGCAAATAGATGTTAAGTGACTTGCCCAGGGTCACACAGCTGGTAGGTGACTGAGACTGGATTTTAACCCAGGTCTTCCCAAGTCTAGGCCTGGCCTTCTATTCAACTGCTCCAATTTGTCCTAAGAAACCTAGGTTCAAATAATACCTTTGATAGTACTTTGTAAGTGATTTTCCCTTTCTGTGCCTCAGGCAACAATCTAAGACTCTGCATTCCTGATCTGCATAAATGAAAGGCGTTTCCATGCTAGGAAGCCCTTTACCCAATCTGAACTAAAAGAAAAAGGATTATCCCCTCCAAGAGGATCATTGCAAAAGCCTCTGCATTTGGG
Organism: Monodelphis domestica; assembly: GCF_027887165.1. NCBI lineage: Eukaryota > Metazoa > Chordata > Mammalia > Didelphimorphia > Didelphidae > Monodelphis > Monodelphis domestica. The sequence continues at coordinate 436,985,724 of NC_077227.1, forward strand.
AGAATGTTTCCTTGGTGATGCTTTCACTTAGGGTCCCTAGGACTTAGGTCTCTCATAAGATGCTCTCCACAAATTGCAGCTCTCTGGTACTCCTGTTCCCACCACAGAAAAATTCTGCCAGCCAGAAGCTAGAAGAAACGCAAAGCTTCCGGCTTCTGGGCGGTGTTTTAGGGAGCAAAGTAAAGACCATATGGGCTCAGCACCTGTGTCTGGCAGAGGGGATGTTCCCAGTGTGGACTGCCTCGTGCCCCGCTGCCCCTCCGAGGGCTGTGGTGACCCCTGCAGTGCCTGGGAGTCTATTGCCAATGACTCTCCGGGGGCCAGTGAACCAGCTGCACAGGGCAGAAATGATTAACCCTTCAGGGTTGGGCCAAAGCTTTCCTTGCATGAGAGATTTCCTGCTTTGTCAATTGTTGCTTCCCGCAGCTGCTCCCACGTTGCTGTCCCCTTGCTGGCCAGACTACCAACCCACAAGCTGGCAACCTGGGGGAAGAATGCTCCGATACCTAGAAAGAAGGCTGTATGAGATCCATTATTTAGATGGAATATACAGGGAACACCTTGTGCCTTTACCAGAACATTAAGAAATAGTGGCTGTGTCAAATGGGTAATATCCAAAATAATATTGCATTAAATTTCTGTTAAGCTAGGAGCTAAAATACATTCTTCCTTCTGACTGTGAGATGGGAAGATATGGCCCTCATTGCATGTGGTGCAAAGAGGTACTCGAGTATTTTTCCAGGGGATAAACATTGAAATGAGGATCCTCAGTCACTCTGAGAATGCCAACTTGTTTCTGTTACTGACAGAATCAACCCCTGCACAGAGCAGCAGCTAGTAGACTTTGCATCGTTGCTTGTCAGGCAAGAACTTGTCCTGAGTACAGGATGAGGTTTCATAGGCACTCAGGCTGGAAGAGGCTTCAGAGGTCAGCTTAATCCGACTTCCCCAGCCTAGGGATGTGATCTTAGGTGGTGTAATGGATAGAGAGTGCTGGTCTTGGTGTCAAGAATGACTTGCTTCAAACACTTATTAACTCTGTGACTCCCAATCGACTCAGTGTTTTCATCTATGAAATGGGGATGAATAATAGCACCTTCATTTTAGGCTTTTTGCAGGGATCACGTGTAAGCTAATATATATGTCTATATTAGGATATATAGACATATATAAGGAATTTTGAAATATTAAAGTTCTTTTTCAATGTTCACAGTTATTGCAGATTAGGAAACTGGGACTCCAAAGGGGAAAGTGACCACTGAAGCTGACAGCTAATTGTGCCTAGAACCCCTGTCTCCCAAATCTTAGGCCAGAGTTCTCTAGGATGTTTCGTGCTGCCATGATATCACATGCCATAGACCATATGGGAACTGTCAAAATGGTCTTAAAGGGATATTTAGAAATGGAAAGTTTCAACAGATGGCAATATTAACAATTTTCTGAGAATGTATGGTTCAAGTTAAGCTGGAAGTCAGAATCTCTTCCAGTTTTAGCCTCCATAAAACAGTCATTATAGGAATAATAGAGGTTGTATTTGTACAAATAGAAGAGCTGGCTACTCCTATCCTTCCTCCTCCCTACCTCCCACCCCCCACATTGACCTGACCATTGATTGACCTTCCCTTCCTTCATCTATACCTTGCATAAAATCTCCATTTTTCTGGGATGCCTAATAGACCACAGAGCTAAAATTTACTTTCTACTCAAAATCCTCATAAAAATATAAGAGAAATATCCAGTTGTCAGAATCCTTAAAGATCAAGAATCAAGAAATTTAGGGTTGGAGGGGATTTTAACACTCACCTAGTCAAACCCATACCTAAAAGGAAGCTCTGGTATAAGAGACTCATAAATGATCAACCAGCTCAAGCTTGAAGACCTCCAGTGAGGAAGAACCTACAACACCCCAAGTCAATCTATTCCACTTTTATATAACTTCATTTTATTTTATGCAGTTAGGTGGACAGTGGATAGAGTGCCAGGCCTGGAATTAGGAAGACTCATCTTTATATTCCAAGTGCCTATTACAGTACCTAGTATATAGCAGAGGTTCTGCTCTCTGGAGTATTCAAATAGACTATAATATACTTAATTCCTCTTCCCCGTGACAATCCTACAAATACTATCAAAATAGTTAACAAGAACCCCACAGTCTTCTCTTCATGCTAAAAATCCAGAGTTCCTTAAATAATCATGATATGGAATAGACACAAGGCATTTACCATAATTGTTGCCTTCTTCAGAATTTTCTCTAATTTATCAATGCCCTTCCTAAAATGTGGCATCTAGAACTAATCACAGTATTCCAGATGAAGTCTGACCAAGACAAAGTACAAAGTAACTCTTGCCTCTTTAGTCCTGAAAGCTCAATTTCTCTTATCACAGCTCTGTGGTGATTTAGCTCCTTTGTTTTATATGTTACACTTCTCCCTCAAACTCTCCTTTCAGTCTCCTAGGATTTCCAGATTGTTTTCTGACAAATTTCTGTCTAAACATTCTTTCCTCACTTTGTGAAATAGATTTTTGGAATTCAAGATTAAAACTTTATCTTTATCCCAATTGGATTTCAAGTGATTGGATTCAACTCAGTGTTCTAGCTTGTCAAAATCTTATGATCCAGTGTTTTAGTAACCTCCTTAGCTTTGTGCTATGTACAGATTTGGTGAGTATGTAATCTATACTTTTATCCAAATCATTGATAAAAATTCTAAATAGTAGGGAGGCCCAGCATAGATCCTCCGGGCACTTCACTAGAGACTTTCTAAGATGACATGGAATCATTAATGACTCCTCCAGCCATTCATCTAATTCAGACTCCCTCTAATTGCATTAGAGATTTAGCTCACATCTCTTTTTTCCCCCACAAAAAAAGAATGAGATACACCATCTATTTAATAAGCATTTCTAGAATTTCTCATAAAATCAAGTCAAATTCATTGGTCTAGTCTAAAAATGCCATTCTTTTCTTTTTTTTTAAACTAGGACACCTGTCATTCTCTCCTTTTTAATGCTACTTCCATTTTCCAGCTTTCAAATATTACTAAAGTGACTTAATAATCACATTTTCAAGTTCTTTTACGATTCCCTTTGGCATGCGCTGCATGCCAAATAATATTAATTAATTAAGGATAAATAGGCACTTTCGGATTCTTTCTTTGGGAATACTGGGACCACATAATCCAGGGTATCTTACATATAGAGAAATTGAGACCCAGAATGGAAAAATGGCTTGTTTCATAGATAATTGTTAGGAAACCTGAAACTATAACCCAGATTTCCTGACTCCCTGTCCATGCTATTTCTAGTATACCTTTCGGCCTCTAATTTTCATATATTATCTGGATGTAGTACCTCTGGTATGAGGGCTTTCTGAGCCCTTTTCAGGGTTGTTTATTCACTTTTGGTGAATTTCATGCAATTCTCACCTGTGGCTCCAAAAGGCTACAGCATGTGTGGTAGTGTATAGTTGGAAAGTGTTGAACCTTTGAACTACATTCCCCAGAATTCCTTATGTATCTCCCAGCATCCCTTTCCCTGCAACCTCAGGTTTGCCTGGTTGCATGATTGGTTATAAGTTCTGTAACTCTTCCCTCTCTCTCTCTCTTCTTTGGCTAGTGGGCTGGGTAGTTTAGGTAGCGTTTACTCTCATTATTATTAATAAAATTTTAAAAATATAATAGTTATTGAATGTTAATTTTAATCTTTACAGTAGCCACAAATCAGTAAAACTGAGCAGATGAACTAAACTAGATTGAGGACAATTGACAGGCCTCAATCTCTTTGTTAAGTTAGAGAGATGTCACCTCAAGCATGTGAATACTTCCCCTAGTAGAATGAGAATATAAGAAGAAACTGTACCAGTGGACATGAAGGTGGGCTAAAGCAAGTACTATGCAGCACTTAGAGCTTGGCCAAGCATAGAAGATGCCAATGTCATCCACCATATCCTGTGTCACCTCCTGACCTTTGTCTTGCCACTGAACTTCACTGACTCTAGAAGAGAGAATAAGGCTAATGACTGGGCAACTCTGCCTCTCTTAAATACAATTCACATGCAGTTAAGACATCACTCTGGGGTGCTATTGGACCTCTTCAAAACAAAGGATGAGCAACAATGCCTGGATGTAGTCCTCCAACCCTCTTTCTACAAAGAGTACATAGCTATAGATTAGTTTTTCATATTAGCCACCTGACAATTTAGAATGGATAGAGAGGGAGGTAGGGATGGAAGTCAGTGTGAAGTGGAAAACAGGTTCCAGGCACTTTTGCCCTAGGGTGAGCTACCAAGATAATAAAGACATTGAAAATGAAGTCAAAGTGATCAGTAAAGAGGATGGCACTACCAGAAATGAAAATCTGCTGACTTTTACTGTGGACCAGTAACCCTAAACTCATTTCTAACCCTAACCCCTTTCTCATTGCCTTCAGTGCCATTCAAGTTCAGGAGAGAAAAAGATTTTGATCACTTCATGTACTATCTATGCCACTACTGAGTGTGAGTAAAGCATGAGGAGCAGAAGAGTTTGGATGTTCCTGATTCTCTCTGTAGATTCAAAACATCCAATGGGAGATGCTGAACAGCTTGAAGATAAGGATGAGGATGATGGGAAATGGAGAGATAAAGGATGGGGACAGGAGTACAAGACAAAGAAGAAAATTGGGGATGAAGGAGAAAAGGCTGGAAAAGGAAAAGATGGGCAAGGAAAAGAGCATTTACAGTGAGGAGAAAATGGGGAAGGGGTGTAGGAAAGAGGTAGGGATGGACCTGGAAGAATGAAAAAATATAAAGAAATAGATTCAAAGAAAGCCCAACATGTTGGCCAGCTTGAAAGATCTTGTGTTCTGAAGAGTTGGCTAGAACTATGTAAGCAGGCAAAGCATATCAGAGAATTTCCTTGCCAGCTACCACCATCCAGGAGTGGCTATTTTAGAAATATATTGTGGGAGAAATTTACATTGGGGGCGGCAAGCAATGTTGCTCTTTCTTTGGAAAGAAATTTGTGTCAGGGTGAAAATGATGATTGAGTTAGCTAAGAATAATTAGCATAGGTGGTACACTGAGAAAAAAGAATGTGCTTTCCTTGACAGCTCTTTGTGATGGGATTAAGCAAGGGGGAGAGGGAGGGGATGGATATAGTCTCCCCAGTTAAAGTGAAGATGCTACTGGCCATATTCTCCTGTCACAATGAATATTATCAAATGTTGTTTCTTCCTGAGCAAGGCTGCTCAAATTCAGGCCTCAGTCTCTTGGAATTTACTCCATTGTCTTACACAGTACTTTCTGGCTCTCTACCCTTGAATTGGTCTATCTAAATATTACATGCATCTAATAAAAAATGGGCTAGATGACTTCTGGTCACTTTATGGTGTGATATCAATGAAAAAACCCTCGACTCAGATCCAGGACACCTACTATACTAGCTGGAACAACCCAGCTAGTAAGACTGTTTGTCCTATCAACCTTTCATAGCTATTGTGAAGATAAGATGAAATAATTTATGTAAAATGCCTTGTGATTATAAATTTCTATATAAATGTAAAAGAAGACTTGCTGGTTATCATTTGTGTGCAAGGTTGCTTTAAAGAAATGGTACAGATTGTACAGATTTCTCTTTTTTATGCTAATAGAGAATATGTATGTGAAAGAACTTTAAACTATATTGATATACATGAGATGTCATTATTATTTATGAGTTGGATAGAGGATATCATTCATTGGGATATAGATAGATAAAGTATGTATTTTAGCACTTATAATGTGTTAAACACTATGGTAAGTAGTGGATATAAATTAAAGCAGAAAAAAAAAGCCCCTACTCTCAAGGTACTTACTTTCCAAAGAGGAAGAACAATACATAGAGGGAAGCTGGAAAGGGAAGTTGGAGAAATAACATGATTATGGAGGAGTGAAGCTGAGACTGAAGTGAATATAGCCTGGGCACTTCATGAAATGGTGATCCAGACTAGGGAATTATTCATCAGAAGAGAGTGCTGCAGGATGGATATGTAACAAACTCTTCCTGGCCCCTACTGCCTGAAGGCCAGAATAAGTTAGATTTTACCCTCAAGGTTCTCTAATTCTTTTAAAGGGATAGAAGGTATCTAGCTAGGCTCTCTGCAAATGGCTGCAGCCTCCACTGATGGTGTTCCTCACCCAGGCAAAGGGGGCAGTCCCTTTGCATCCCAGTTCTATTAACTATTAATGGTCAGATTATTTTTACATATATTTAATCATAATAATAGTAGTAGTCTCTCTCTCAGTAACCGAGGATGACGATTGTCTTTGAGCGTTTTCGTCTATGGTGTATAGATGAGTGTGCACAAAGACACTTGTGCGTGAAGGAGATTTAAGTGGAAAAGTTGATGCACAGAGACAGTCCCACTCTCACAGCGTTGGAAGTCTGGGTCCAGTGGCACAAAAAGTCGTTACACCTGGAGACTTCCTCAGCTGCAATGGATGGCCGTGTTGTCTTTTGTGCTCCAACACGCCCTGAGCACCCCACAGTGCTTCGCTGCATCACCATCTCAGCCCTTGAACCTTCTTATTGGTTTCTTCCATCTGTTCGGCTGAAGCAGTCTTCACATGCTGGGTGAGCAAAGTCCTGGTTCACCAGGGGTCTATGACCCGTGGGCTACCCTCACAAGGCTTAGCCGGCCTGTCATAAATAAACAAATTTGCTACCCCCAAACATGGGAGAAATAATCTCTCTTCTCAGGCTCCTGTCATCTTCTGAGTTGATAAAAGAGATTAGGACCATATCTTAGCTTATTTCATGTAGACAGTCTCAGTTCCAAGTTCAGAAACCCATCTCAGGTTTGAGTAGCAGGTATCCTGGTGTCTCAGGGTTTCTGTACCAGCCTATCTGGCTTTACTCTCCTGCTTGCAATCCCAAGTTCAAAGTCATCATGACTCAAATTCCTGATCCCCTATAGACTATTTCCAATACCTGAAACTGAGGACCTAGAATAGAAACAAACACCTCTAGTCCCATTACTCAGAACCAGCATAAAAAAGAGATGTAAGGGAAAACAAATCCTTCCCTTTTACTGGTTCAATTCATTGTGTCCATGCTGTGGGCAAACTGACTTGGATCACCCTTAGGACGCAGCAGAAAAGAGTTGCAGCAAAAAAGAGTATGATGGGAAAAGCTACCAAAAAAAAATTTTTTTTAAAGCACAGCCCAAAACAAACAAAAAACCCAAACCAAACCCAGACAAAACAAACAAAAACCAATTGGCTCAGTCTCACCAGTTTTAAAGATGCAGACAGCCATGGTAGGAGATGAAGGCTTTCATGTTATCCAAATTGAATAAGACCATATCAGCCTGGGTTACATATATAAATTTGGAGAGATTCTGTCCTTTTTCAGTGGGCTACAGACAAGGAAGGAGAAGTGGAGTTGGAGATAGCTCAAAGAATTTGCCTGAGAAGAGTGATAATTAAATATCCCGTCCTCGTGGCCTTCCTTGCTGTGTTTCATGTTGCTTTAGGTAGTTTTTGTTTCAAACAGAGTGGTAGGTAGGATCTAGTGATCTAGTAGAGAAATTTAGTGATCAAAGAAGGATCTTGATATCAGGTAAGTGAGGGATTGGGAACTGATACAGATAGAATGAAATGAAATGGTAAGCATGTATTAAAGTTCTACTGTGTGCAAAGTGCTATGGAGGTTGTTGGGGAGAAGAGATAAAATTGAAATAGTCCTGTCCAATAAGGGAACAACATGTATAAAGAAGAGGGAAGGCCAGGGGAGAAAATTTTTCTCTCAGGGTAGGCACATAAATAGTGACTAGTGAGTGGATCATTGTTATGCTCTTTCTAAAAGCAATGATAGTGTTGATTAGATTAATATTTCTACAGCAAGAAGTAGAAAGAGGATGGAGTATATATGCATTGGTGTCAGAGAAGATTTCAAAATGCACAGAATGAACATATGTGAAACACGATTTAGGGTCAACTAACTGGCAAGGCTGTTTACTCATCTGTAATATAAGGATAATAATATTTATACCTCCTCCCCCAGTAAGACTTTTATAAGGATGTTATAAGATAATGTATTTTAGTACTTTATAAACTATAAAGAAGTATGTATGTGTCTGTTTTTACTTTCAAAGAGGTGGCATAGAATAGTGGCTGGAGGGCTGGCCCTGAAATCAGAAAGAGTCGGGTTTAAGTCTTGCTTCTGACCAATCTGGTTCGGTGAATATGGGCAGGCCACTACTGTTCAGTGCCTACAGGATACCCAGATGGCAGGTTCTAGGAACTGAAGATGCAGACTACAGATTGTAGGAATTAAACATCTTCATCAATGGAGAGAGTTTCCAAAGCAGGATTCATCCATACAAATGAATTTATAAGTTCAGCTGAAATCCTCCTTTTTCTCTTTCTCTTTTCCCCTCTCTTTGATCATAATTATCATTGTCACCTTTTCTTCCTTCTTTCTTTTTCCTTTCTTTCCTTCTTTCTTTTTTCTTCCTTCCTTTCTTTCTTTTTCCTCTTTCCTTCTTTTTCTTTCTCTTTTCTTCCTTCCATCCTTCCTTCCTTTCTTTTGTCTTTCTTTCTTTTTCCTTTCTTTCCGTCTTTCTTTTTATTTCTCTTTTCTTCCTTCCTTCCTTCCATCCTTCCTTCCTTTCTTTTTTTGTCTTTCTTTCTTTTTCCTTTCTTTCCTTCTTTCTTTTTCTTTCTTTTTTCTTCCTTCCTTCCTTTCTTTCTTTTCTCTTTCTTTCTCTCTCTCTCTTTCTTCCTTTTTTCCTTCCTTTCTTTTTTTGTCTTTCTTTCTTTTTCCTTTCTTTCCTTCTTTCTTTTTCTTTCTTTTTTCTTCCTTCCTTCCTTTCTTTCTTTTCTCTTTCTTTCTCTCTCTCTCTTTCTTCCTTTTTTCCTTCCTTTCTTTTTTCTTCCTTCCTTCCTTTCCTCCTTTCTTCCTTCTTTCCTTCCTTCCTTCCTTCCTTCCTTCCTTCCTTCCTTTCTTTCTTTCTTTCTTTCTTTCTTTCTTTCTTTCTTTCTTTCTTTCTTTCTTTCTTTCTTTCTTTCTTTCTTTCTTTCTTTCTTTCTTTCTTTCTTTCTTTCTTTCTTTCTTTCTTTCTTTCTTTCTTTCTTTCTTTCTTTCTTTCTGTCTTTCTTTCTTTCTTTCTTTCTGTCTTTCTTTCTTTCTTTCTGTCTTTCTTTCTGTCTTTCTTTCTTTCTTTCTTTCTCTTCTTCTTCTTCTTCTTCTTCTTCTTCTTCTTCTTCTTCTTCTTCTTCTTCTTCTTCTCTTCCTTCTACTTCATCCTCCTCCTTTTTCTTTCTTTTTTTTAACTATAAGATAGTAAGCATTGAAATCAGAGTCAGAAAAATTAAGTGAAAATCCATATTTTGGCAGGTCTTAACTATTGACCCTGGACAAAACACTTTCTTCTCTGAACCTGTCTCCCACCTATTTAAAAAAAAAGCAAAATAAAAAAGGAATGATACATCTAGTTTATGTCATTCTGGTGTTCTATATAAATATATTATTATTATTGTCAGTGGTAGAATGTTCATTGTCTAAGGGAAGGACATCAGCAGTTCCTTCTAGTCTTGCCTGGGAATGGAAGTGATTTTCCTACTCAATCAATGGTCCTTTGTGAAAACGGAAGATGGAAGAGAAAGTAAGTGAACTCTTTTTCTGGGAATGAGAAGACTGTTTCCATCATTCCCAAAGAATATAAAAAATGCCCAAGGCCTTCTCTGTGTTAGCATAGAACTTCAAAGTAGGAGAGAATCCCTTGTAAATGATACACTAACTCAAATGCTCCCTTCAACACCTTGATTCATTCACTCCCCCCTTTCAAAGGCTGGCTCTCACTCCCATGACCAGCAATGTTTTTTACTTCTAAAACTATTTCTCCACGTCTTGCTTCTGGCAGGACAATTTGTTCCATTTCTTCCAATTAACAAGTCCCTTCACTACATTGAGATGCTTGCGTAGTCCAGCATCTTGAAAGGACATGCATTTCCAAGAAGCATGGTCCCTGTGAGCTGAGAGCTCCCTGACATGGCATAACTCACACTTCCCATGTCTTCCCTGTGGGAATCCAGTCCTCATGCAGGCAAGCCTCCCAGCCCAGGCTGTGTGAAAACTGCAGAGACTGGCATTAAGCTGGCAAAGTGGCTTCAATTACTCCCCACACACATCTCCCCAGCTGTGGGGAGAGAAGACAGTGATCAAGCACAGCCCATCCTCACTCTTTGCCTCAACCATCCTTTACTGCAGACTCTGCACATTAAAAGAAGAGGGGGTTGGTTATTCACATACAGAGAAAGGAGGTGGGGGAGGAACAGCATGAGATGACATGCATTCTGAAAACCATTTGTTTATTTAAATATTATGCTTCTGAAAATATCAGAATGCAAGACATAGACATTAGTTACAGTGATAGAGAGGGAAGAGAGCAAACCAAACCAAACATGTTCACACATAACAATAACAACAAAACAAGAAGATAATATAGGCCATATTAAAAACAAAAAAAGATTTGCCTCTCTAAAATAGGTGTGTCTCATCCTCAGAATTAGATTATTTTTAAAGGCTCCTTAAAAACACCGTCTTCTGGCCTCTTTCTTTATAAAGCTGCCTCTCTTTAATTCCCTTTAGAGAACTTCTTATAAATGAGGATCTGTATCTCTAGGGATTTCTCTAGTTAGAAAAGTGTTTTATTAAAAAGTATATGTTTGCAACAGAATGCTGAGCAATATAATTAGCTGGTTGCTTTGGTTTTATTTTAAGAGACTGTATAGCCAAATTCTAATTAAACATATTCTCAGGATGTTTGAAATGGGACAGTGCTACTGAAATGGGCATCTAAATGAAAGCAGTGACGGCACAAGAAGTGGGAGCCAGCTACTCAGCTCTAGGGGCACAGCTTGTTCAGAATCACTGGGACTCTTCTCTGTTCTTGGCTCTATTCCTCCTCTGTAGAGAGAGATGGCCATTTGGTGGGGAATAGCTTGACATCCTGAGAGGCCCCTCATGAAGGGCAGGGATGAAATTCTTAGACTGGAGCAAGGAACTAGTACAAGAAGAAGACCCAGCATTCTAGTCTCTGCTCCACTGCCCCACCGCACCTACCAAATAACTCTGGACAAGTCTCATTCTCATTCTGGAGTTGATTTTCCCCATTTGTAAAATAAGGACATTGGACGAAAAGGTTGCTATCTCTGATTCTAGTAATCCAATTTTACTTTGGTCTAATATGTTGCTTAAATTACAACTGCACTTTCTAAGTCAGGAAATTGAAACTATGGGATTTTAGAAATAGAAACTACTTCTAATACCTCCTTGGACCTTCCTTCTGATCCCTTATAGGCACTTTTACTCATTTGAGTGGTTGACAATGTGTTTCCTATGAGTTTGGAGTCAGAAAATGACAGATTGTACCTGTGTTCCGGCAGCCCTATCTAAGTGTTCCTGTCACCCCTGCAAGCTGCCCAGGCTTCTCTATTTAACTAGAAATGGCATTTTTTACTTGATTTGCAGATCTGACTACATAATCCCAAAACAACATTATTTCTCCTGCTCCACAATTAAACCTGGTTTACTTCCAAGATGGTTTGAAGTGTAGTTTATACAAAATAACATCTCACTTATCCAGAAGCTGCTCAGCCAACAACCTTTCCTGACTAGAACACAGTTGAAAAGCAGGAAAAGAATAAGCGAAATAGATGTCACAGTCCACTGGAGCTAATCTAACTCAAAGTATATCTTACTCTTATTTTAGTCACAATTTATCAAGCTTGGTTACCTAGTCTCTCAGTTTAGTCAAATTTAAAGCAATATATGGGGTGGAGGAGGAAATGACATTATTACAGGCAGGTTCACTGATTGCAAAGAAGTAATGCCAAGTCCTAACAGCAAAGTGGGTAGAGTTAGAACAACAAAGCTCCTAAAAATGGGGTCATGATTTTATAAACTCTAGGCTCTTTAAGAAGATTAAATGCATACATATATATTTTATACATATTATATATTAATAACATATTATTATATCAACTTTCAACATGCTAACCTCTTACTTCTCCTAACTTTTGAGGATGTTATATTGTTATAGTACAGAATAAGAATGGGTATTCTTAAGGATAATCCTGAATTATCCAGAAGAGGTTCAGTTAGGTTGAGTAAGGTCTGTTTAAGAAGTAGGGGAACATGCTATAGAGTTTGGAGAGATCCTTTCCTATTAGAGAAGTCTAAAATTCCAAGATATCCATAAAGTAGTTGAAATCTTAATAAAAATAAACTGATGCTGCTTCAATTGGTAAAGTTTAGTTATCCGGAATATTGCTTGTGTGGAGCAACTGATCTTAGTGAAAGCCTGAGGAATATCCACAACAAATACATACATACATATATATATATATATATATATATATATATATATATATATATATATATATATATATATATATATATATATATATATATATATAAAATCTCCTTAAAGAGCCTAGAGTTTGAATGGAACTTACCCTGAGAGCTGCACAATTATGGAACAGCAGCATCCTCTGAACAAAATGACCTTTTCATCAAGTTACAAAACATTAAAGGTTAAAGAATGTTTGAAAGGAAGTTAATACTTTTAAAACATTAGAAAAATCGCCATTCTTTCAGAGACCTGACCAAAAAATGATAGGGGCTCTGCCAGATGACATTTAAGAATATACATGGGTAATTGTAAATGAACTACCTTCAAGGGGTGTGAAATATTTACATTGTCTGCTTTAATTCGAAAATTGGGAATGAACTTCCTTTGGAGATGCAAAAAAGATTTGATGGGCACAGATATGGAAAGAAAGGCCTTTCTGCTCAGGAGCTGGTTTAATTGCAATTTTGAAGTCACATTTCTTTCCTCTCTCCTGTATATAAATGACACTAGAACAAAGAGAGTGAATCGATGAGTGTCAGATTTTCTAAGCTTCTACTTTACATCTGACCTGGATGATGAAAACTCCAGTCACTACTAACAGGGAAAACAGAACTATCAGCCTCGTTGCTTTATCACTATCCTCCTTTCCTAACGAGCTCTGGGGAAACACTTCATGAAACTGGTCTCTAAAGGTCTGCAAAGGCTCAATCTGCAGAGGAAAGTTCAGGGACCAATCCATTCTGTTCCTTTTATTTGAAGCCCTCCCCCAACCCTCTCATCTCTCCCTGCTGACATCAGGGGCATTTCCTGCCCTCTGAACCTTGCAGATGCTCCATGTTTCCATATTAACCCCTGGCACTGATCTTTGTGCTCAGATGGAGCTAATGTTACTGAGCTTTTCTTGAAAGACCTGAAGGAGTATATATTCAACACACACGTACATGCACGCTCTCTCTCTCTCAATCTCTCTCTCTCTCTCTCTCTCTCTCTCTCTCTCTCTCTCTCTCTCTCTCTCTCTCTCTCTCTCGCCCTCTCTCCACAAAAAAACCAGCCCTATCCAGGAGCTCAGAGTAAATTAGCCCAGTCTACACAGTGAGTGTATGGGGCTTCCTTACCTACAGGCTTAAATTGATTTTTATTTCATGGTTAGGGCAATGTTCTTTTGTCTGTCTGTCTATCTGTCTATTTATCCATATATCTATCTACTCATTCATTCCTTTCCTATTTAAAATTTTCCTTAGTTGGGTTTGATAGCGACAATTTTGGAAAAGACAACTGTCAGGGCAGTCCATTTGACAGGGGGAGTGGAAAGGGCAGGGGAAGAATCCATACTGGAGTCCACCAAAGCCTCAGTATAGTCTTATGAGTCCATCTCTTCTTCTAGGACTTCAGAGGAGAGCTGAAACTGGCTTTGAATATGAGGAGGCAAGTAAGATGGAGAGAGTCCACACTGAATAACTTTGTAATTACCTGATCTTCTAGACCTTCCTCCTTGAATACCTCTGCCCCTTCTTTCAAATACTAGGGTCATAACCCATATGAACTGCAGTCATCACCATGGTTAGAGTGTGGCCCGTGTTTGCTTTTAATAGAATTCTGGGAGAGAAATCTACTCCCAGGCACAGTGGCTACTTAAAGGTCAAATGTTCCAGGTGTTAAGGAAGGAGGTATGGTTGTATCAGAGTCTTGTTCTGTTGTCATGTCTTGGCCAATGAACTCTAGAACTTGCCTCTGAGTCTCTGGACCTCATGCATCCAGTATGTCAATGCTCTTACTTTCTAAAAACAAACCTAAATATTGAAAACAAATCATTGTTAAAACCAAACCCCTTGAAATTCTATGAGCCTATGATCTCTCTGTTGGTCATTTAAGCTGTTCCCCTTGAAGCTTATTTATAGACTTCCCTGCATGCTAGCAAAGTAATTGACACTAAGGCTTCTCAATTAATTAATTAACTGTCACATCATTACTAACTACCTATACTACTATGTGTCTAGTAATGTGCCAGGTGCTGTAGGGGAGATGAAAAGGCACAGCTCTTTGCCTTGAAAGAGCTTCTGGTCTCTCCTGGATGAGAAGAGTCATAAAAATGAAGCAGTCAAATTATGATATGAGGGAACAATGTAGCCAGGGAGTGAGAGTAGTACAAAACGTGGAAACAATTTAAGAAAGCAAAACCCTGAATTAGATTTCTTTGTCTGCTATTTTATTTACTGACCAGTATGTCTTTGAGTAGGTCACTTCTTCTCTCAGAAACTTTCTTTTTTGGAAATTAGGGAGCTTGAACCTCTTATGATCTCTTCCACTTCTGGGAAGAGAGAGATTTGGAGTAAAGGATGCAAGATTTGTAGAAGTTCCACTTTGCCTTCAGTAAAGACACAATTTTGCACCCTTCCTCCCCCCCCCCCCCCCCATGAGAGGATACCTACAACTCTTTGATTCCTTACCTTGTTCAACCACTAGGCATTGTCCAGGCCCAACTCCCACCTCACTCATGAGCTTTTCTAAGACAAATAATTCTGTTCCCTCTATTAATGGAGAAGAGAGAATCTTGATATATATGTTAGGCTTTCTTAAGGATTTAATCATTATCATTTTAAGAAGAGAAGGAAAGTTAACCTCACATATATTTTGCTTTAAAAAATAGCTTTGTTCAGGGCAAAGCACAGGGATCTTATTTGTATCCTAGCTCATCTTTTTTTTGGCCTGATCCTAGAATAGGCATTGGTTTCTCTCTATTCTGTGATTTAGTACCTGACAGGAAGGAATTATGTCCCAGGGAAATCTGTTTGGCCTGGAAGAACTTGAGAAAAACTTAACTTTGTATGTTGCAAAAAGCACTGTTGATCTTAGAGTCAGAAGGCCCAATTTTCACTGACAGCTCTAGGCACCTATGTGATTGTGAGAAAGTTATTCAGACCCTCAGTTTCCCAATCTGTAGAATGTTAATAACAATTCTGGGGATCAGCACTTTGAAAACCTTAACATACTATATAAATGTCAGTCAGTGATGTTGATGCTGATAACAATGTCACTTACCTTTCTCGATTATAATTTAAATTAAAATATTTATTAATTTCCTACAAAGTTTAAGACACAAACATCCTGCCTTCAAGGAGCTTATACTACATTAGGGTGTTTGTGTACAAATAACTCATATACATATAATACAAAGCATAATGTGAATGTAGACAAAAACACACACACACATATAAAACAAAGTAATTTGAGAACATATTAAAAGAAGGGTTAAGGAAGATTCTGAGGAGGTGGCATTTGACCTGAGCCAAGATCCAGAGAGAGTTAAAGAGAGACTGTTCCAGCAATGGAACACAGCCTGTGTAGATGTACAGAGTAGGAGATGTAATGTCCCATTCTGGGAACAGCTAGTAGTCTATTTTGGTTGGAATGTGAAGTTCATAAAGGAGAGTAGCATGAAATCAGGTTGGAAAGGTAGGTAGGATTTTTAATGCCAGGCCCTGGAGATGGTACTTCATCCCATAGGCAATACAGAACCAGTAAAGGTTTTTGAGCAGGAAGGTAGAGTGGTCAGAACTGTGTCATCTTTAAAATGAGATTGGTCTAGTTTCTTTCCATTTCCAAATTAGATGGATCCAGCTTTCTAAGGTAGGAAGGGGAGATAACTAACTGCTCATCCAAGATCTGTGTCCATTTTCTTTTTCTTCTTCCTTAACCCTTTCTCCTTCTATCACCCCACCCCCACCCCAAATACCCAGAAACTTTAAGTTTTCTATGTCCCTCTGCCTCAAAAATGGGGAGTGGTCCACTATTTCAGAAACTGTTCTAACCCTGGACCCTAGACATCCTTGCCATTCAGGATAGAATGAGTGCACTTTTGGAAATAAGGTTCTCCTAGTGCACTTGGATACATGTGTACAATTCTCCTTTTGATCCCCTGGGCCCACCTGGACACCTACTGAGATAGGGTAGTGTTCATGAACACAAGGTTTCTCCATTTGTCTTCCTCTGACTGGGTCAAACTCTTTTATTCAGGAGGTGCTACCAGGAGACCTCTGGTTTTCCACTGGCTTGACTGACTATGCCAAAAAAAATTGGACCTCTCTTCATGTTTCCTTCCTAGCAATACTTGACTTCATCATTGAGGTTAGAGTAGCTGAGTTTAGAGATCCAGGGAGTGATGGTTGGAATTCACAGAATCCTGATCCATCCAACTGTGAGAAGTGCAATTGATATTGATGGACTGGTAACCCCACTGCCTAAGGTCCCAGGACCTAATTCACTGGAACTCCCAAGAAGCTCAGGGCAGTAAAATTGTGTAGGCTAACATCCTATGCGTTCCCACTGCCTGGATTAACGCCCTTCATAGGTGCAGATACAAAACCAGTGCCTGCAGTTTCCTAGCTCTTACAGAGAAAGAATGGAGTGCAGTGTTGAGTGGGGTGCGGGTGGGAGGTAGCATGAAAGTCCCAAAAAGCAGGCAGGTTAGATACAATAAAAAATAAATTAATTTTTAAAAACCCTAGTTGTAACAACGTGAAAATCCCAGGTTAAGGGAGGGAGAGATGGTCACTCCAGCTTTAGAGGGAGCAGCCTTGAACTGTGTGCTCCCCAGTCTGTGGCTGGATGGAGTAGGCGAAGACACTGGGGATCTTTCTCTCCACCCCATCTCCTTGGCCTCATTTGAATATTTCATTGGCTACCTCCATGGTGATCCATTTATCATGCAAATAGCCGTGCCCTCTGCACAGGAGAAAGGGGCTCATCTAGCTTTGCAAAGCTGGGCCTGATTGGTGGTAGAGACAGCAGCATTTGTAATATTTTCTTTGGGCAAGGAAGCCATTTACCAATGCCATCACCTAAACTCCCAGTACTGAGTCACTAGCTACTTAGAGGATTTTATTGGCAGCTTTGAATTTTCTTAAATTTTTATTTTATTTTGAGCCAAGTGGCAACTTCTTTGTTCCTCCTCTGCACTCTCCCACCTTTCCACCTATTTCATTCCATTCCATTTCTACTCAGCATTGTCCTATCTCACTCCTTTCTATAGTCCTGGAGAGCTCCCAGTGATATGCACCAGGGGGGGAAAGGATAGAGGGCTCTGGCTTTTTAGAGGTGAGCTTTAATTAAACATAAATAAATAAACTGGGAAGGCTGTGGTAGGAAGAGAATGGGGGAAAAAGGAATGTGGGGAAGAACACGAAGAGAGTGAAACAAGTAAAGAGAAGAAAAAACAAAAGTAAAAAAGAATTAAAAAAGGCAAGATAGGAAAGAAGGGAGAAATTGGAGACAGGAGTTGAGGGGAGGAATAGTTGAGAAAACAGGACAAATGAAGACAAAAATATTAGAAAGAAATTTTAAGAAGAGAATGAGAGTCAGTTCCTCTCTGCATTGCAAATCTAGGAGTCACTTTAGTCAGAAGCCAACTACATTCCTTTGGGAATTCTGGGTAAATCAAAGTGGTGCAAAGCAACCTCTTGGGAATAGAGACTCTTTAGGACTGGTTCTTTCTAGAGCCCAGGGTCACAGAACTAGATATCAGACCTGACTCTGTAGTTAACTACGGGACTCAACACCCTACTTTAGCTCAAGGCCCAAGGGAGAAGGGTCTGCTATGAGTTAAGGAGCTGAACTGGTGCTCACATTCTGGGAGGGAGGGAAAGAGGGTGGGGTAGCAGTAGCAAGTTCAATCCTCCTCTCTTCCTGCCCCCACCACTTAGGGTCGGAGGCCGCTGTAGCTGCACGTCCCAATGCTATAGCTTTGCCTTGGGGCTCAGACCAATTGTTTCTTTAGAAAATTTCCTGAGAAGAGGAAGAACTCAGAACTCAGAACTCAGTTGTTCTGGGAATCCTCAACATTAGTGACTAATGAAGGAAAGTCCTTGGATAATTGAATCAGATGCTGGATTATGTATGTATGTATGTATGTATGTATGTATGTATGTTTTCATGTGTGGATAATTGTGCCACTGTTCAGTCTAAGCCTAGCCCTTACCGGATCCAAGAAGGCTGCAATATAAAGATAATTATGCACCTGTATATGCATATATATATATATATATATATATATATATATATTATAAAGCCACCCTACGAACTTTTTTTCAATGAAAAACCCCATAGAAGAAAGGACCTATTTCAGAAGGGGAGCAGTGTAGGTTAACTCTGTTCATGCAGGCCTAATGCTGAGAAAGATACTGTCCCAAGAGGAAAAGTGGGAAAAAAATGTGAGGAGGGAGCCAGAAAAAAAAAAGTTTTTTTTGTTTGTGGTTGGTTTAAATCCTCCTGGGTTTTGCAGATGTAACGTGTCTTTGGGAGTCACAGAATCATAGCGCATTAGAGCTGCAAAGAATCAATTAATTCAATTCTTTAATTTTACAGATTAGGAAACTGAGCCCCAAAGGAGGGGAAAGACTTTTCACGCGGCACTAAGGTAGCAGTCAGACTCAGACACAGGTCCTCTGGTTTCAGATTTGCTTCTCCTTCCACCAAAATACAAATGAAATCCTTTGGATCAAAGAAATGGAAGACCGTGGGTAACAGAGAACGTACTCATTTTTCCCAGCTCGTAGCAGGTGGGGTGTTGCGTGGATGGGGAAAATCTCTGAGGTTCTAGCCGCTCTTATGAGCGCCTTAGCTTCGTTTCCTTGAATCCACACTGCAAGAACCCCAGGCTGCTGGCTGTGCCAGGGTGAGCACCACTGGGGTAGAGGGCGGTTTCTGCTTCACGGCTTTGAATCTCATACTTCGGGGGCCCCACTCCACCCGGCAAGCACCCGTCCTTTCTGGTTGCAGGGTTGTCTAGGGATTTGCAGTTCAGGGAAAGGTAGATTTCTCCCCCAAAGGATTATTCAACTCCGGGTCTGGGGAAGCCCGGTGGGCCACGGAGAAGGTGCTTTCCCTCACTCGCGATCATGCACTTGGTTTTTCTTTTGTATTTTACAGCATCTTATAATGACAGGGAGAGAAGGGACCTTGGAAAGTGTCCAATACTAGTACCCCTTTTTGGCAGGAGAGGAAACTGAGGCCCGTGAAGAAGTGACTTGACAAAGGTCACACGCTAGTAAGCTGCAAAAGCATTTAAAAACATTACAAATCCTTATTTACACGCGCGCGCGCGCACACACACACACACACACAACCATTCATACAGAGAGGCACACTCGACTGTCTGTGAAAAGGCAGAGTTGTCCGTGGAGCTCCATCCCTTCTTCCCTAAGCCCCGCCCTGTACAAAACACTTGGTTTTGGAAGGAAGGAGGCCAGCCCGGAAACGGGGGTTGGCCTCCCAGAAACCATTCCCTTTTCTTCCTCCCCTTCCAACACTAATACCCGACCCCGTCTTCCGAGGATTCCGAAGGTTCTGCAGAAGTGGCATTAATATACGACTCTGGTTTTCTAAGGTTTATTTCACGTCAAAACTGTAAAAGTCCTTTGGAGAATTTACAGACAAAACATCTGGTTCGTTAAAACAAAGCTACTGGAATAAGAAAAACAAACTCCGCTGCTGTGTAAATGCACTTACCCAAACAATTTACTTTCGGGCAAGATCTAAGCCCAAAGGAGGGAAAACTTTTCGTCCTTCTTTTCAAAATATGTATCTTCTGGATCTGGGAGGGCCGAGGTTTGGGAACCAGGGGAGCAGGGATAGGCTCACCCCACAGTAAGTGGCGCGGCAGAGATTGTCTGTGCTCCTTTACCAACCCACTTCCCAACACTTCCCCTGGGACAGCAGAGCCCTGCCTGGGTTTTTCTCCGTGCTCCTCTTCGTAGGACTGGCCGGCCCCGTTGTGCCCGGGAGGGAGGAGTGTCCTTGTATCTGGAAGCCCGAGCTTCCCTGGGCATGACTTAATTTTACTCGGGCTAGGCTGACTTGTCCTTTGTGAAACTGATCGCGGGTCCGAGACCCTTCTCCCCAACCTTTTGCTCAGATATCTTTCCGCTTTTCGGCCCTGCCTGTTCCACTTTTTTTGCTTCTTCTCCCTCACTCCCAAAGTTTGGAAGTGGAGGTAAGCCTGGCCCTAGCAAACCCGGGTACCAACTGCCTGTCCTTGGCAATTTAGTGGTGAACTTGGGAGAGACTAGGTAGGGAGGGGCAAGGGCCGAGGGGCTGGGGAATTGGGCCCCAATAAGGTCGGTGGGTATAGGGAAAGGAAAGCAGACTTCTCAAGGTTTCTGAGTGCAGTTCCTAGCCACGCCTAGTATGCCTAGCCTTAGTCGGTAAGATGAACCAGAGTCCGCCCGCCTCTAAGCCACAAGATCCCGAGAACCCAACCGCTCCCCCTAGTTGGATGGCCGGGTGAGACTTCTGCTCTTTTCCCACATAAGCCTTACATACCCTCCTCCTCAGTGTAATCTTTGGAGAGGGATTCAAAGCTCTTCTTGGTCCTCCCCACTCAATCCCTTTCTTAAGTACCCTAGGCTGGGCAGAGGCTAGGGGCAGGGAAGTCAGGGCTCAATGGTGATCTCTTTTCCTCCCCTTTCCTTTGCCTTTCCCAGGCCTGAGGGCAATGATTCCCAAATACAGTGACAGCCTTGGGCTCTGAGAAAACAGCACATAGGGCAAAATCAAATTGTGTCAGGCTCCTTGAGTGCAGAAGGCCTCTAATCCTCGATGACCCACCTCAAGGTGCCAGAAAACTGACAGGCTTTTCAGGGGTGAGTTCTGAAGCCCTCAATTCAATTCCTGGGCTCCAGGCTCTGAGCCTCAACTCTGGTGGCCTCACCTAGGAAGGCAAGGACATTTAAGCAAAGCAGTAATGACAGCAATGCCAAAGAAAAGCAGGTTCTGCCCACCCAGATGTCACCAAACCCTGGGCACCCCAGACCATGCTCGACAAAGAAGCTTACTGCAGCAATGCTCTTAAACTAGGTTTTAGGAAACAGAGAAGTGACCAGAATCTGTTACATGATTGCAATGGCAATGGGAATAGTTTTCCAATAACTGATAGCCTGTTTTTGGTCAAATCTAGGTCTCCCATTATTCCAGAAGAGGTTTTATTGATTTAATTTAAAGTCCTTTCCAAAACTCTCCGATTTCCTTTGCAAACTTTCACAGTGAAGTTGAGTTGAGTGAAAATAGCCTTAGTGGCAAAGCAAACGTTTCTAGAAGATCTGAAAAGACTCTACCAGCAGTTTTGGAAGCTAAGGGCTCTGAGGTTCCACAGAACAAGAAAGTCCAGAGCTTGAGTGTTGGCTTAGGCTTTGGGGAGGGAGGCTGTATAACTATTGAAGTTTTCTTGTAAATAATTGCCCAGTTGCAAGCTGCAAAGAGAGGGAGAGCTCAGGACTTTTTTTTTTCTTAAGCTGTTTTGAGGATTGGCGGTGGCTACCTCTGTAGCCATCGATTTTATACACTGTGCTTGTAAATGTTGCACTTACTAGAAGTACAGCCTGGTTCCTTGCTCCGCAGCGTTGCAGCGTACTGTTTGTTACCGTCACCAATACATCACACTGGATTTTTAAAATGTTGCCTGCTAGTCTGTCCTCTCTCCTAGCATTGACTCTCCTTTGAGCTGGATCTTAAAAGAAACCCCCTGCAAAGCTGGGATACTTGGCGACTTGTCACAATATCCCATTACTGTAATTAAGTTACTAGTCTCAAGAAAGGAGAAAGCCTATTGTTGCATTTTTTAGAAAGTTGAAACTTTTTACATTAGGGTAACAGGATTGTAAAGGAGCGCATTAGCGCGATTCTATGATACATCCTGTCTGTGGTGGCTGGCTCACTTCCCTGATCTTAAAACACTTGGCTGTTACACCTGATTTTTAAACCCCTCACCATAACTTTACATTTTCTCAGACGTTTCTCAGAAGAAGAAAGCCTGAGTCCTACTGCAATCTGATGGTATCTTCCTTTCAAGCCCTTGTATACATTTTAGGATGAATGAAGGCAGCTTGGTTCTCCAGCTAACTGTATATCACTAAACTAATCACTGCAGAGATACAGCTAGCATTTGTGGTCCAGTCTGATTGGAAATATGCACACAGCTCCACGGACAGACATTTACAGTTAAGAGAAAGTAAGATAAACTGAACTATTCTAAAATCGAAAAGTTATAGCACTTGGGGTCCTTTCATTTGGTAACAAGCTTGGGATTTGTCCTGACCTTCCCGCACTGAATCCCCAGCCTCTTGGACTACCTACCCAAGCAAAGCAAGAGGCTAGTGCTCCTGCAACGAACTGGATTACATTTTACTCAGTGATCAGTAACAGATGTACTGCCAAAGAAGAAGAAAAATAACAGAAAGAAAAAGAATAAGAGAAAGGGAAGGAGGAAAGAAAGAAGGTAGAATAGATTGAAGGATGGAAGAAAAGGAGAGAGGAAACCCTCACAATGTGATTATCTCTTAGCCTTACACTTGCCGGTGGCTCTTCCACTTTCTGCTAGGTACTAATAGAAAACTCCCAATATTTTCTGGCTTCTTGGAGATAAAAATCTGCTCTTCCTCCTTTTAAAAATATTATGTAAATTGTCATCGTTAGTTTACACACCTTATTTCTAGCATTCTGCTACAGCTTAGAGTACATAGTTCCTACTGTAAATCATCTTAGATGGAATCTTCTTATGGGAGTTAGAGAAAGCGCCCAACGTCTTTTTATTGTTCAAATCAATTTCCCCTTTCCCTTTTTAATTGACCTTGCCAAGGCAGGAAAACATTTGAAAGTTTTAGCTTCCGATTTCCAGAATAATTTTGCTAAGTATCGTCCACCACACACGGGGCTATTTTAATCTTAGCTTAAACGCATCAAAACTGCAGGCTACAAACTACTGCATATCTTGTCTGCATTTTAGGTAATGCAGCTTTGGGTGCTGTCTCCCACCGACCCATGTAACACCACCACCACCACCACCACCACCACTTCTAGGCACACACCCAGACCATGGAAATAGAGACAGAGAGAAGCCTGGGTGCTCATTCATCTCGCTGCAGTTGAGCACTCATTTCTCCTTCCATATCTGCTGTTAGTCTCACGAGAAAACTATTCGGGTTCCTACATTTTAACGCGGGAGGGGAAGTAAGATAAAAAGGCAAGGTTCAGTTCTGTGTCAAAGGCACAGGCTGGATGCTTTTCTGAAAGTGGCTAACATTTGTAAATAGTGGGATTGCATTCCTTGCTCCTTCCTGGTTGAAGTTGCTCGGTGTGCTAGTTATTTGTATTGAATCACAGTCCATGTTGTGTCTGGTGTGTTGTCGCTGCGATGTGCAGCCAGCGCGACACTGATGGATGTGCTAATGGTGAGACGGACAGATGTTAGGGCGGATCTAACGGCATGCGGAGCCAGAGCAGAGAGAGTCAGAGAGAGTGAGGGAGTGAGGGAGCTAAGGAGAGAGTCCTAGAGAAAGAGTAAGCTAGAGACAGAAAGAAAGGGGGCCGAGACAGGAAAATAGAGATTGGAGAGAGGGGAGAGAAGAATAGTGGAGGAGAGGAGAGGAGAGCAGAGGAGAGCAGAGGAGAAGAGAGGAGAGAGGAGAGGAGAGGAAAGGAGAGAAGAGAAGAGGAGAGAGAGAGAGAGAGAGAGAGAGAGAGAGAGAGAGAGAGAGAGAGAGAGAGAGAGAGAGCTATTGAGCTTAAAAAAAATAATCTCAATTCAGTTAAAGTCGAGTATTCCCTGTGCAAACAACGCAGCCTGACATACAGACTGGATTTTGGAGACATTGTCTCAACTTAAACCTCGGAAGACGGCGTAGACCGCTATTCTCACGACCGACTCCAGTAACTGACTGCGAAGACACCAGCAAGTCACAAAGACACCGAAGCTGAGAGAATTTGGCAGCCAAGGCGGCATCTGACAACTCACCATTTTCTCGTTTGCAAGAAATGTTTCATTTCTCCCAACTGTAGCTGTTTTCCCCCGGGGACAGGGCGGTTAAGCTTATACTTTTTCTTCCTAAAGGTCCGCTTTCAAAACAACAAACAGCGAGACAATCCAAAATACCCTTCCTCTCCCATTCCCCCAGCAGCAACAACCATCCTTCCCTTCAGCTCCCAAACCTCAGGCACAGACGGAGGAGAAATGCCCCAGAACCCTTAGCCCTGCTAGCAGAGCACCCGAAATCCATCCCCTGCAACTTGGAAAGAATACTTGGGCGCGCGGGAGACAGAGCGTCCAGTCGGCTTTAGAGGACGGGAGGACGTGGTCACTTCTGCACCTAGTAAGCTATAAGGACTGAGCCCAGGTCTTGATCCTGCTCTTGAATACAGGGTCTCAATGGGCAGCTTTGCTTTGATCTTTCTGTTCAAGTAAGATCATTGACTCTCTGACTTAAGAAATTATCCTTGTGTACTTAAAAAAAAAAAGAGAGGAGAGAGAGAGAGAGAGAGAGAGAGAGAGAGAGAGAGAGAGAGAGAGAGAGAGAGAGAGAGAGAGAGAGAGAGAGAGAGAGAGAAGAGAAGAGAAGAGAAGAGAAGAGAAGAGAAGAGAAGAGAAGAGAAGAGAAGAGAAGAGAAGAGAAGAGAAGAGAAGAGAAGAGAAGAGAAGAGAAGAGAAGAGAAGAGAAGAGAAGAGAAGAGAAGAGAGAAGAAGAAGAAAAGGAAAAGGAAAAGGAAAGACTCAGGGAAGGGGGGAGGGGGGGAAAGCAACCCAATCAACCAACCAGACCCTGCTTTGCTACTGGGGCTGGGATCGGGAGTCCCGAGTCTGAAGCTCTGAGGCGGCGGCAGCCCCGGGGAGAGAGAGGAACGCCTCGGCTTTGCTGGGACTGTCATTAAGTGATTCCCCCAGCCCACGCGGGGAAAGCAGGAGAGAGGGGGAGAAAGGCAGAAGCAGAAGCAGAGACAGGCAAGCAGCAGGGGGTGGGCAGGGGCGGGGGCCCAGGAAAAAGTGCACTTGGCGGCCAGGCCAGGAAGGTGCTTGGCCATAGCTACCAGTCCATGTTCGCAAAGCACTGGAAACAGAAATCAGTCCCCTCCTTCGGGCTGCGCATTATTGCAAACCCAGGGAGACGCAATCAAACCCACAGCGCATCGATGCGCCGCCGCCAGCGCTCCGCTCTCCGGGCCAGGGGATTGCACAAATGAACTCGGACAGACGCACGCACCCGCCGCCTGTAAGTGAACCTCCTCCTCCTCCTCCTCTTCCTCCTCCTCCACCTCCTCCCCCAGCTACTCGCCCTCCTCCTCCTCCTCCTCCACCCCCTGCATCTCCCAGAGTTGATGTGGCCGTCCCTGGCGGGCAGGCCGGGGAAGGGGCAGCCACTTGGGCTCCTGATCGATCCCCAATCTTCCAATCAATAATCGATCGCCTTCCTCTACCCTCAGTCCCTGCCCCCCCCCCCCGCCCCCTGCCCCCCGGCTGATGACGAGAAAAGGAAAGGGCAGCAAGGTTGGGGAGGTGGAAGATGTGTAGAAAGCAGGGAGGGGACATCGATAGGAGACCCCCCTCCCCCTCTTTTGAGAGCCCCGGGAAGGGGAAAAGGTCGGCATGTGGGGTCCTCGCGAGGGGGGGGGGCAGGCAAGGCCATTGGATCGTTCTCAGTTCCCTCTCTACTAGTAGCCTCAGGGAGTGGGTGGGAGTGCGGGCTATAGCACCCCAAGGTGGGGGTATCTGGGTCCAAAGCGTGGGAAGGGGAGTGCAGGTCTAAGAGGGGGTTAGCAGGGTGGGACATTTATTGTAAAAGTCTTAAGAGGAAACTTAGAGCCGCCCCATCTCAACCCCCTGAACCCCTATATAGGAGGAAAGTTTGTTAGTAAAAGAAATTGGGGAAAGTGTCCATGGGGGGGGGCAGCCTGGAGGAGGAGCTGGGGCGGGAGGAGGGGGGTGAAAGGGGGCAGGAGCTGCGGTCCTGGGCTTCCCTCTCTCCTTCTCCCTGGGCTCTGCCTGCGCCCTCCTACCCTCCCTCTCTCAGTCTCTCACGGAAACTGCTTTTCATGAATGTTTGACTGTCATCTTGTGGGGCGATCGGACTTGCCGTGACAGATTTCAGGCCTTTAGACAAAAGCGGGCGAAAAAGAGTGCCCGGCGAAGGGGGGGGGGGTGAGATAGGAGGAAAAGGGGGGTGCGTGGGGCCCGGCCAGGCCTGACCCAGGGACTCGGTGTTAGGGGCAGCAAAGTGAAGAGCCCTGGTCTCCCGGGAGGGGTGAGTGGGACCAGCAGCTGGGGCAGAGGGGCAGGGGTAGGGCGGGCGCGGAAGGAGGCAGCGGCTGCGGTGGCGGCGGCTGCGGGGAGGGGGGGGGGCAAGCAATCCTGGGATAGGGGCGGGAAGGGGAGACGGAGCTTACACCCGGAGAGGGGCGAGGAGTAGAGAGGAGGGGCGGGGAGGGGACCGGGAAGAGGGCTCAGCCCCCTCCCCCCGTGGAGCAGCTAAGGAGAGAATGTCCCGGGGTTGGCGGGGGGTGGGGGGAGCTCGGTGCCGCCCCCCCCCCTCCAGCCGAGTTGAGTGATACGATCATCTCGTTTTCCTTTAAGCTTGCCTGTTGCGGCCGCCGCGGCTCCAGCCCAGCCGCCGGCTCCGAGGACCGCTGATCCTGCAGCGGCGGCTGCTGCGGCCGCCCGGGCCGGCCAGCCTGTCCGCACATCCCCACTGGATGCCGTGAGCCCCCTCCCCCCGGGGAGGGCCCGGGCTGGGGCTGGAAGAGGAGCTAGGGCTCCCCTCTGCCCCTCCTCTCCTGCTCTCCATCCTCGGATTTCCCCCTCTCCCCCACCTCCAATTCTCTGCTCCCCCCCCTCCGCCCCACAACCAGGCGCACCTCATCTGGGCCCGGGGAGGGGGAGGCCCGGCTGCGCCTCCCCCTCCTCCTCCTGCCTCCGGGGCGATTTGTCAAACTTCCCATTCTGCCGGCAGCTCCGTCCTCCTACCACCTCCCCTCCCTCCTCTTCCTCCTCCTCCCTCTCCCTCCTGCTCCCTCCTCCCTCTTCCCCTCTCCTCCTCCCTCACGTTTGTGGGATCGTGTATGAGCAAGAAGGGGGGAAAAGCTGAGAGACTGGAGGAAGCAGGATCACACGGGAGATCTCCGGGGGGGAGGCTGAGATAACTCTGCCAACCTCCCCCCCCCAGAGCTCCAACCCCAGCGCCACCCACTCCCCTCCCTTCTCCTCCCTCCCCTCTCCGCTCGCCACCCCCCTACCCCTGGCAGCAGCAGCAGCGGCGGCGGCGGCGGCGGCGGCGGCGGCGGCGGCGGCGGCGGCGGCGGCGGCGGCGGCAGCAGCAGTCGCTGGAGAGCAGGATGCCGAGGAGAAAGCAGCAAGCGCCCCGGCGCGCAGCAGGTACCAGCCTTCTTCTCTCCCTTCTTCTCCTCCTCCTCTTGTTTCTCCTTCCAAGGTTCCCCAATCCCTTTCCCGTTCCTGCCGTTCCCTCGCTTTTCTCCCCGGGTCCGATTTATTTTCACCTTCCGGCATTTCATTGCTCCATCTGCCCTCACTATTTTCAGAGTAACTCAGGGATTTGCAATATGTCAATGTGTGAGGTTGTCGGATTTGGGGCATCCAGCTCCCTTGGATGCCTAGTTCTCTTCCCCTGCTTTCCTCTTTCCTCCGGACTTCTGGAGCCTCACTTTGGGAAAGAAGCAAGCACTGCCTCCTTGCAATTTGTGGCTGACTTACCTCTTTTTTTTCTTGAAAAAAAAAATTTTTTTTTTAGTTGAGAGGGTAAATGTGTGTGTGCGTGTGCGTGTGTGTGTGTGTGTGTGTGAGAGAGAGAGAGAGAGAGAGAGAGAGAGAGAGAGAGAGAGAGAGAGAGAGAGAGAGAGAGAGAGAGACTTAATGGGTCATCTGGTTTCTTAAAAGAGACACCGGGAGAGACCTCTACCCTCAAAAAAAAAAAAAAAAAACTTGGCCTGAAGCTGCCTTTCCCTCCTGCGGGGCTGAGCTGGGGACATCTCCAGTTCCTCTAAGGAGCCCATGGTCCCTTTGGCAACCTCTGGGCTAATCCTATTGATTTTTCATTTATTGGGCCCAAGCTGAGAAGCCGCAGAGGAGGCCGAAGCTGAGAAGGGTCTGTGTATTGTCAGATGACTGTCAAGAATATTTTTGATGCTGGCTTTAAATCCCTTTCCTGCCTTCAACCCTCCCACCCACCCCCCTTACTACTCTCCTTTTCTTCTCTTCCTAATACTTTCTGGGCTACATCTGAATAGTTGTCTTTTTCTTTTCTTTCTTTTGGGCCAGGACTGTCAAGTCCTGTTAAGACTGAGCAGATTTTTAATTATTTTTTCTTCTTCTGGCAAACCAGCCCATGAACCAAAGACAACACACACACACAAACATTATTTTGCAATAATCGTCAGTTGGGGGCATGTGGACCGCTAGAAGGATTTCTGGCCTCTTGCCATCCTTGATTTGATGACTGATTGATCGCCTGTCATCCTGCTGCCTTTGATCTATTCATTCCCAATAAACATCAATAAATCACTTGCTCCAGTAACGCCAGGCTCTGTGACGTCAGGCAAGCCCTGTCAGTAGATCAGGGATTTCTGGAGGATTGTTTGAGAGGACCACATATGGACAAGATGTATTTTGATATGAGTAACACTCATAGGTGGAGAGGTACAGATGATGTTGCACAAACGAGAGGATTAAGTGTTTGAGGGGTGGCAGAGGGAGGAGCTGAGGGGGAGGGGGAGAAGACTGGTGGCCAAGTATATGCTGAATTTTTCTAGGCTGGAAATTATGTGTTCAGTGTACCTAAGTACTTCCTACCTAAGTGTATCTTACAGTAATACTAGTAGTAGTAGCAGCAGCAGCAATAGTAATAGTAGTAGTAGTAGTAGTAGCAGCAGCAGTAGCAATAGTAGGAGCAGCAGCAGTAGGAGGAGGAGGAGGAGGAGGAGGTTTCATTAGTCTAGTTCTTAAATAGTACATATTAAATACTGTACTGGTAGTTCATTTCCTATGGAGAAAAAAGGAAATTGCAGAAATCTGACAGTTGGAGCCCAAGTAAGATGAATTCTATATCAATCCTTTCCATAGGGTAACTGGGAGTTTACATAGTTACTTCTCTGTTAGGCACATGCTCTTATAAGTCAGTGTCTTTAGAATACCATGGAAAGAGATAGACTTTCTGGGGCGTATATTTTTCTTCTTGTTTCCAGATTAACCCAAGTTTAGAAAGTTTCAGAGTGATAGAGTTATATTATGAAGTGCTCAATGAACTGAGATGCTGAGGACTCTGTCAGATTAATTTTTAACTTAAATAAAGGAGTCTGGGATATTAAGTACATCAATGAAACCTCCCAAAGTTTAGCTTGATAATACATTCTTTCAAAAGTTGCCTAGTAAAGTTCATACTATTTTCCAGGGCTTAATTCTAAAAGTACTAGACTTTTCTTTCTCTTTTGGACATACATTTTTAGTTGTCTGTGTGTCTTGTAATTTACATAGGGTTCATTTTAACATCTTCAAATTTGGTCTGGTAATCTCTTTGCAGTTCAGCTTTTCAATGTCACTCACCAAATCTGATCCTCTTGCCTGATGCTAGAATACTAAAGAAACTGGAAGCAGACTTTTTCCCTTTCAAGAGCAGCCTATGCTGCAGGAATTTTTTTATACCTTTTGCAAAACAACCAAGATTTAGCAGGTTAGTTAAGAAATATTCATTATAAAAACTTGACTGCAGGACTAATAGGAGATGGAAGAATGCTTTTGCTCTATCAAAATGACCCGTCAAAACGACTTTGTTTCATATTTGATTTAATTGTCTCTCTCCTGACAGGCACATTCATCAATAGCTTAATGGTCAATCAGAAGTTGGCAGAGTGAGTGCTTTCATTCTTCCCCCATACACTGGCTTTGGCTTTACTTTATCAAAATGCCTCTGCCTAATGGACATGAGGAGGAGGGGGTGGAGAATGACTGAAGGGCCACTTATTTAAGAAGAATGAAAAAAAATACCCTCCACATTTATGCTGGTGATAAGTATATAAAGACCAATAAGTGAGCTGTGTGAGGTTTTTGTCTAGATGGACAAGAAACTTCCCATTCCCTCCTCCTTTTTTTTTTTTTTGGGTCCTCACAGCTGCAAGTTATAAGGTTCATGACTGCTTTTGTGGCATACTGAGAGTGATGACAAATTGATTGCTTTGTACTGATAGAGGGGGTTAAAAAAAAAGATGGCTGCTGATTGGTAACTCTGAAAATCCAGTTCCCAGCAACCTAGAGAATACTCGAGAATTTTTCTCCCTCCAAACTGAAAGGTCCGCTCAGCCATAAAAAAAGAAAAGTTGTTTTGCCAGCTTCATTAGTGTTCACCTAATTAGCTGTAAACCTGATGGATTCCTGACAGCTTTAATGATTGGAGATGACAAGCTCGACGCAGTGTCATCCAGTAGAATTAGGTTTGCAGCTAGTTTGATGTAATCAAGTTGATATTACACAGTCCTGGTTGCCTTTAGTTGTGCATTAACTCAATTTTCTGCTGCAGGTGACAAATGGGCTTTGGTACCTGGATAATCATGTCATAGGAATTAGGGCCCTTTTAATGGTCTGGAGTAGAATAACAACAACAAAGAACTCTCAGCTGTACAGAGCTTGCAGACATAACAGACAGGTGCACAAATTCTTTATGTCTAGCCCAAGTGTTAACACCACACTGTGGAAGACTAAAGCTGTCTCCAAGAATTTTTGAAAAGCAATCATTTCTTACTTTGGGATTGTAAAGGAGTGAAATAACTCAGGATCTGGTGACTTTCCTCTTCCCTTGGGTCCCCACCCCATTCCCATACCCCATTGTGGGAGAAGGTGAGACATAGAGGTTTGCTCACCTGTTTAAAAGAATAATAGTTTTAGTTCTCAAAATCTACCAATTAAGATAACATATGTTTGTGCCAACTAGGTGATATTTGGGAAAGCTAGAATCCCACAGTGTTAATGGAGGCCAGTCTAATTTGAGAAAAGTTATTATTATTAGGCTTTTCTAAAAATTGCAGCTTTCTCTTAACAAAAACAAATAATAAATATCTTTTTTAAAGATCAAGAAATCACGGGTTGTAGTTATTCTTAATAACTAGCGACATCTTTTATTTGTAGAATTTATTTCTTTAGAGGAACATATGTACCTCAGGGTAATAGAAAACCAATTCTTTCTTTTTCTTTCTTTTCACCAAATGGTTCTCAACCCACCTGCTACTTTTAAGTTTCATTCTTTGAAAGAAAATGATCCTCCTTTGGAGCCTCGATGTAATAGAGTAAACTCATGAAGAACTTGAATTTTTTAGCACCTTTCTTGAAACCTTTCTTTCCGTTGGGTTTGCAAACATTGTTCCATAAGTTTTTCCTTAAATGGCTAATAAGACTTAACTAAGGAACTACCTAAATGCCTTTCAGAATTCTGGTTAGAATGATCCAGGTTAGGACCAACCACCACAACCTGTTCTAGTGTATCTTTGGAAAATTAGACCTGGCTTTGCAACTTTTCAGTCTGTTCTATAGTCTACTTCTTCCCTGCAACCAAAGTAAACATAGCTATGTAGTCAGAGTAGCTCTCTGTAGGTACTCATGGGAGCAGACCCTGTTATAGATCCCATTTGCCTCCAAACCTGCCACATATTTCTCTGTTCGACAAAGATTCCTCCCAGCAGCAAGCTGACAAAATGATTAGTTATGGCTGTCCCTCTGCTTTTCCTTTTTCCCTCCTTTCCTGCAAAGTATGAGGAACAATGCAAAAAAAAAAAGGAAAGAAAGATGTGAAGGAAGGAAGCAAGAAAGGAAGGAAGCAAAAAAGAAAAGAAAAAAGAAAAGAAAAGAAAAGAATGGAGTATAAAAACAAGGAGGAATGGCCATTTCTGGTAAACATCCAACTGGAGGGCAGAATCTTCCAGAATCAGCTGCCACTGCTCCTATTATCTTGACAACTGTCAGTTAGGGCTTCAGTGCTCTCCAGGGCCACAGTTTATTGCGAATGGTTGATGTTGTCATCTTCCTCACAGTTTTGCCTTGAGCATACTCATAAGCAGGAGGGAAATCATCAATAACTGATGTATCAGCAGTTATTCCTTAAATTGGCTCACAAGTCTGCATTTTTCCTCTTTTTACTAAAGATTGTTTTGTAAAGTGATTAGAATGAATTGTGACTGCTGCAGGGTTATGGGGAATGCTGTGAAGCTAGGGTGAGTTAGCAGGATTAGAGTAGTTCACCACCACCACCATCCCCCCCCCCCCCACCTCCTTCTTCTATTCTCCAGTGATATTTTTCAGGATAACTATCAACTAGAGCCTAGAAAGACCGCCTGGGGGGTACATTACATGGTCAATTTTAAGGTACAAAGCCTTGCTCACCTGGGCGATGGGGAAGGCCATCAAGGAAATAGAAGCCAGAATCAGAAAAGTAGTCTTAGAACTCCTCGGCCTTGGTAGAGAAGCAATAACATTTTAATCCAATGATATGAATGTTTCACAGTTATTTCAAATACAGTTTGCATGGCTTTCATACCATTGCCTTCTTATCTGTACACTAGACCAACTATAAAATAGCCTGAGTTCTGTATGTGCAAAATAGGCATGTATGTGCGCACATAGGAATGAGAGTTTTTATAAGGTTGTGCATATAGTTATGGTATATTTGAGTATATAAATAAAATTGGACTTTATGTTTATATATGATCTATATATAAGTATACACATGTGTATGTGTATCCATAACATACATGTGCACATATGTGTCCTGTGTATGTACACACATTCCTTTTGTGCTGACACCGTTTCTAATAGAATATCACCCGTTAATATATGACAAAAAATAGTCACAGAAACCACCTAGTGTCACCAAACATTCCTGTTCAGGTGTTTAAGAATAAGAATTTAAAATTTTAGTCATTTCCCAAATTGTGGTTTATCTGTGAAGTTAACAATGAAAGGTGAACACAATATATTGTATTTAGTAACAATGATATGGACTAGTACATGCAGACAGATAATATGCAGTTGTAATTAGACTGAATAGACAGGCAGTCATTTTTAAATTCTTTGACACATGCATAAAATAGTCATATAATAAGATAAGATGACAATTTTATGTTAGGTTGATAAAGTGTCCCGATACATGCATTTAAATGTCTGTAAGCCTTTTTTTATCCAGACAGATTAATTCTAGTTTCCAGTATTTGCAGTTAGTCATTAAATTAATTTTAAAAATCCCACTAAACAATGAATGTGGTTAAAGGTATTTCTCTCTCTCTCTCTCTCTCTCTCTCTCACTGTCACACACACACATAAGTGTATTTCTTGCTTTCTGTTACACACACACACACACACACACCTTCTCTTTGGTGTTATTACGGAAAGCACAGGGAGTAGAGGCATAGATTTTGTTAGCTTTCCTTGACTTTCAAAGATTTGCATTAGTTGTGGATTTCAATAATTTAGGTCATTGTGAAGAAAATTTTGCCCCATAGTTTCTGAGTTGAAATAATGCAAATGGACCATATTCACATTATAAAATTATTTATTGACCAGTGTGCAAAACTGCAATACTGTAGATCTAGGGATTTTTTAAAATTACATTATAAGAGGCTTTAACAAAATTTGGAAAGATTTTTTATCATCTCTAAATTTAAAAAAATTAGGTATAGATACAAGTTTAAGTAACACTTTGATACACAAGTTTAATTAATTTTGACTCTAGATTTTATTTTATGTTAAACAAGAAATGCACCAGGACAAGACTTGTAAAAATCGTTCCTTAAAAGGCCATGTTATGTGAAACTTTTCCTCATCCTCCTATTTTCTCAGATATGCAAAGGTGTGACTTTTGAAGAACAATTTAACTTAGTGTTTGTGGTTAATGATAAATTATTAATTCATCCTGTCAGGACACATGTTATTAATTATGATTCTGTTTCTTCCATCCAGAACAGCTGTTTGGGAAACAGGGTAAGTTAGTAAGTGTCCTTGGTGTGGGAGTTCACTAAGTGAGGAACCTCCCAATCTTTTCCCATAACACTCTTATCCCTCAAGCTTTCAGAAGCTGTAAAATTCTGTGGGGAGTGGCGATTGGAATAGAGGTAGAGGAGAAAGAAGAAGTGAATGATGTTAATTTTAGACCAAGCATGTACACAATAATATCAACATACATGATGAACATTTTAAACAATTAAGCCAAAGTTATCATTAATTTAGAGTCTGTTTAAGATTCTTAAAGTAGTTTTACATGTTCTTACTAGTCCAGCATTTTTAACTGGGTATATTCGTTCACTCTTTACCATGAATCATCCCTATTTTCTGTTGTCCACTGTTTGGAAAGTCAGAAGATTCCATACACTAGTTTTGAATGACTGAATGCAGGATATTATGGCTGACTGAGGGCCCACCTAACTCCAGCCCATTGCTGGTGGAGAGGAAAGGGCTGTCTTTATAATATGCGTGAAATGACTCAAATTCATTTACTTTTGATATTTCATCCCCATCATTAAATCCAGCCCTATGTGTTTCAGTTTCCTCTGCGTTCTTTGAGGAATGCATGTTGCATAAAATAGGCAGTTTTTAATGAACAATTTAATGTAAATGGGTTTTGAATTTAAATTAATATTAATGAAGCTTTGAGTGAATTTATTTTGCATACGTAAAGGTTTGTAAGTCTTTCACCCATGCACTCTTTTCTTTATGGAGTAACGGATTTGTTAGGTAGATTAACCAGTTCCTTTAAAAAAATGAAAAAAAAATTTAAATGTTTTTCACCTGACCATTTGTGCCAAAAATAATATGAAAACAGACCTTTTCTTTAGTTAAAAATATATGCTTCACTATCCACATACTCATTGCCCATCAAATGGCTCATTCTCCTCTGCCCTACCATTTTTAAATTTTGTCTTCAGTTTGGTACAGCTGCAGAAGAAAACAGGCACCAACAATAGTTTCCACAATCAAGATGTTTTCTTTCTTAGGCTTACCTCTAATGCATTATGTATCCAGGAGTGATGGGAAGTTATATAATTAATTCTGTTAGATGTAATTGCGATAATCACTTTGATGTTACACATAATAAAGGTAATATGGTAAGCATATGAAGAAATATAAACACCTTATTGTAACACTTGAGCTAGAATTCTTTTCAACAAAGTCTGGTTTACCGCCCAGCTTTCAGTTCCTTTTGTCACAGGTGATGATTTATCTAAGCCATGTTAATGGATATTCTAAAGGAGAGAACATTTTTGGGAGGGGAAAGTCTGGCTTAAAAGTCTCTCAAAGCTGGTTGCTTGGGAATCTTAAACTTCCCCTTATGTGTCTTGTTAAAAAGTAAATTATTCTGTTTTTTTAGAAGTGGCAGTTACTCCTAAGGAATACCCATTTCACTAAACAGTTTTCACTGAGGATGGGAGTGATAGGGTTATGGTAACCTTATTGGTCTTTAGGTTTCCTTTGCATCTCTGCTCATGGTACAGCATGGGATTGTGGGAAAGACATCAGAAAGCCTGTAGGTAACTACAGAAGAGCTGTTTTGTGTAAAAGGGCTCATAGGAAGTAGAATGTGAAGAGATTGTTTTATTATTATTATTTAACATTCATTAAAGGTGCCAGTGGTTCTACCTACTGGTTTATCATGGTGTTCCAGTGACTCCTGGGGCACAATAATGAGATCATGCTGAGTCCTAGAAAGAAATCAGTTGGTTGTTTGGAGGAGAGCCCGAATCCCAACTTTAGGATACTTTTACACTGAATTCTAGAGGTGCTTGATACATGAAGCAAATACAATTCCTGTTGGAAGGTTGTTAAGTAAAATGAAGTTTTTCTTTATGTATCATATTTACAAATATAGCTTTGATTGTATAGGTGAGAAAAGGGATGGAGTACTATGGTGGAAATTTGATACTACAATTTGATATTGCATACCAGATATGCCATGGGTTCTAAAAATAAAACACCAATATTGGCCTTAGCTCTTAGTTACTTGCAAACCTTACTTAATACTGTGAAGGGCATTTGATTTTTATGATCCAACTTCAACTCAAGACTTTGCATGTTTCCACTAAAAATTTGCATGCCATTACCCTGCATCTTGTAAAAGATCATATGTGGAAGTTGTGCTCAAAGAATGAAGAAGTGGATGCTAGTGGGATGAATGTGGAGTGAGAGGAAGGTGTTTAAAAAAAGAAATGATGGCAATGACTGTAGTGCTTTCTCGGGGTTATTTCTAAGTCCTTGTAGACCCTTGGTGTCTAGGGCAGAGGAGGTATTGCAGCTAACTCCAGTAAGCTGAAAAAACAAACCTCAAACCACCTTCTCACTGAATTGTTCTGTGGGAAGAGCAGGGCTCTGCTTGGAGTGTCTCTCAAGGCCTGGGCTCTGTGCCTGAAGTTCTTTTCCTGCTAGGTCAAGCTTGTTGCTGGAGGGCTAGGAATCTGGGAGGGGGGTGGTAAGGGAGGGGAGTAAAGAAGGGGCCTCCTGGGGTTTTGGCTGGGCTCTGGGAGACTGGCAGCCATCAGTCATCTCTCTGTGACACACAGTCTGTTTTTGATGGCAGGGATGATAAAAGGTCTGGGAACTCTATAGGCCCTTGTAATCAGGGCCAGTACTGACATCCTTCTCAACTTTTGACAGCTTCTTCCTTTTCTCTCTTCACCGCCAAGACCGTCTCAACTGAATTTCCCCTCCCTCCCCCCTTCTTCTCTACCCACCCCCTTTCCTCCTTCTCTCATTGCCTCTCTCTCTCTCTCTCTCTCTCTCTCTCTCTCTCTCTCTCTCTCTCTCTCTCTCTCTCTCTCTCTCTCTCTCTCTCTCTCTCTTTCTCTTGTTTCATCTACTTGATCAGTCTCAGATGCTGGGAATTATTTTTTTCTGAAGGGAGGGGGAGTGTTGCTTTTGGTTTGTGGGTTGGGCAGGTGTGAGAGGAAGTCTGTTTTTTTTTTTTTTTTGTACTGTAGGCCTGTTGCTAATTAATGTTCCTCCATAAGATTCTGTCGTAGTTGAGTAATGTTTTTGATCTTTATGTCTGATAACTGCATACTTAATGAGATTTCAAAGCTGCGAGTGCAGCTCCCTACAATTATTGACAGATGCCTTTTCTTTGCCATTGGGTTCAGCTTCATAAATCCTCTTGCAGTAATGAGGTTCAGAAGTGCCACCCTGCCAGTGAGCTAATGAAAGGGGGGGGGGGGAGGGAGAGAGCGACTCATGGCTGTCTGACACATTTTTTTTCCTTTAAAATTTACTATGCAGATGTCAAGCTGTGGGACGATTACTTCAAACATGCTAATTTTTATCTTCCTTTTGTGTCAGGCCTCTGCCATTAAAAAAATAAATAAATAAAAATACCAGCTTTAACCTAGTCTAATTTCTTTTAAAAATGATATGTATACATACATATAGATATGTATATATGTGTTTAATATATTTTTTAAATCCATGAATCATTACTAGTGAGGACTTTGATAGATGCATGTCCTTTTGCAGTTTTCCAGTTGATGGAACAGTTTTTTGAAATCCGAAGGGCAGAGAGAGAATGAAGCTTGATCTCTCTCCAGGCCAAACGTCAGCCTGCCCTAAGTGTGCACTTGAAACGTCGCAGAATTCATTTTCGAGTTCTGAAACTAAATCCTGGTGGAGAAGAGCTGCACCACGCCAAACCGTCGATTTCCTTTTCAGCAGAGTCATACATCACTGACCCACCCTTCCCTCCTGACAGAATGACATATGTCATTTATCAAATGGGCCCCGGCCAGACAACAGGGAGGAGAAAGCAGTTTCTTGTGATGCTGTCTTCTCCTCTCTCTTACAGTGTGGCTTTAGTGAGCACCACACTACTGATGGGGGAGGGAGGAGAGAGAGAGACAGACAGACAGACAGACAGACAGACAGACAGACAGACAGACAGACAGACAGACAGAGGAGGGGGAGAAGAGAGAGAGGGAAGAGAGCAAGGAAGACAGAGAAAAGAGGAGGGGAAGAAAGGAGAGAGGAGGGAGGAAACTGAAGAGCAGAACAGTACAGAGGGGAGAGGAGACAGCTTTGTGTGTATATGTCTCTGTGGGTGTCATGGGGCGGAGAGAGAGATTGGCAGAGTGACTGAAGAGGTTATGTTCTTTTATATTATCTGCTAAACCACGTTGTTCAACCCTTTGAATCCTTTCTTATCCCCCCCTCCCTTCTTTTCCCTTCCAGAACACCCTCCCCCCTTCAGTTTTGGCAGTCCAGGGGAAAGCTGGTTGACAGGTATCATTCAAACAGCACAGGCTGGTGAGGGGTTGTGTAAATGAATCTGAGAGCTCGCGGCTTCACATGATTCAAACGTGCATTATTGAAGATGGATGTTCCTTAAAAAAAGATTGATGATGGATATCAGGCTTATGGTGCCATTTATCATTTTGAATATTATTTAGACTTGCCGTGTAAAGCTGTAACTTGAGAGTTGGACGAGCGGGGACAGAATAGGGCCCCTGGATGTATGCACTATGATGGATTGGCTTTGCTTCCCCACCCCATTGTTTGTTACCAGATACCAGCCAGTCATTATAGGAGTGCTGTCCTCATTTTTTTCTTTAAAGAAGTGTTTAAAGAAAGGGTAATTTTTAATAAAGTAAAGAATACTATGGGGCAGGAGGAGAAGATAAAGTAAGTCCCTATCTATAGCTTAGACTAAAGGACACAAGCAACTTTTTTTTTTTTTTGCAAAGAGGTAGTCACGTACAAAGCATTAAAATATAAACAGAACTGTAGTTGCCAAAGTCAAAATGTCTGATTGTTAACTCTTTTTACATGCTTAAAAAGAAATTCTGCATTTGAAATACTTAACACAATGCAAGTATATATATGTAATATATATATATATATATATATATATATATATAAGCTACCTGGCTTAGTCTGTAGCATGAGGATGGAGAAATGCAGGCTCCCACACATAAAAGCTACTTCCTTTTAAAAAAAGTATTTTATCAGGCATTTCTTCCTCCTTTGCTTTCCTACTTGTGCAACTGTCCTATAAGGCTCAGGGTCTTTACTAGGGCTTTTGGGGGTAAGTTTTCCTAGTTTTTTGCCAGGTTAATCCCTTCTGTTTTCTTAAGTCCTTCTGCTGTCATACCAGGATACCCCCACCTACTGGAAGTATTCAGGGAAGCAGGCTGGCTGACTGATGAGGTTTGGTTTGTGTGGAATCCTCTGTTCTAACTATCCAGAATGTGTCTTCGATCCTCTGAGGCCTTCGGTTCCCTTTAGTAGAAAATGGCCCGGCCTGGCATGCCTGTTCCGTCTCTCCTCCTTGGAGGGCCTTGATAGTTCAAATTTAATTGTCAAGGATTCTATTAAATATGAGACTTTATTTGGCTTTGTTAATTAAATTTAATGCTTCTTGTATGACTTATTGTATAGACATTAATTTTAAAAAATGATGGGAGGGAGAGTTGGACTGGGATAGTTTTTCATTTAAAGGAATGAGAGTCAAGGATTTGTGGAAACGTTGAATATTATGGCCCTGTTGCTTGTCAGATGAACTTTTCCCTTTATTGTGAGAAGTCTAGTATCTAGATATGCAGAAAGGGAATTGAGACACAACCTATAGGTGGCTTCCTCTCCTGCCTTCCTCACTTACCAGCTGTATAGTTGTGTGTGTGTGTGTGTGTGTGTGTTTTGAAATAACTTTATTAGTATTCTGACCTTTCTCATTCTATCCACAAATGACTTGGAGTTTGCTTTTGGGGTTTCCATGCAGCTGCCCCAAATCCAGCAGTGCCAGATTTATACTCTTCGTTACCATGAAAGCCTGGCTTCACAGTAGAGACTATAAAAAGATAATATTGTTTCCTGTAGAGTCTTCATGGAAGAAGGCAAAACTTTGATCTCCTCTGCCCTGCACTTGTGCAACACTGGAGGTAATTGGAGTACAAGTGCCAATTTGCAGGAACAATTGTAAACACACCTTGATACAAATGGCAACCTCACATTCTTACTGATTAGAAAACTTTGCTATTAATAGGCACAAAGTCCATTTCAGGTGTAATTGGTAAGGAGCTGAGTGCACTCATGGGAAGAAACCTTGTTTTGTTTTTTGTTCGCTTTTATTCTTATCCCCTTTTTTCAGTTTTATAGCCGGAGACATGATTTATTGCAGCCATCCATCTTTGGGACTCATCCATCACATCCTGGTTGCTAGGCAATCATGGCAGCAGCTGTTTGCTTTGAATCAGACAGAAAAGTTGTCAATCATCAAAGGCAGGTGAATAGCATTAGAAACACGCTATTGTCAGACGGAATAATTAATCAAAGAGAGAAAAGATAATTAAAAAGATATGACCCTTGCAAGTACTTGCTCTGGGTTGCCTGGAAAAAAAAAAGAAAGAAAGAAAAACTGCCTGGTCTTTTCTAGACACTTAAGCAGCTGAGGGCTGATAAAATATGCACTCTGCAGTGCATAGTTTTTAATTAATTGAAAAAGGTTCAACATTCAAAGACGATGCTGGAGAAAAGTCTGATTATGAGCAGAAGTAATATTTATTGTTTGCATGAAAGGCTTGACATAGAGTTCTAACTTTCTGTCACAAATCTCTTGCATGCTTGCACTAAGCTGCTTTCAGTACTACTATCTCCCCTGGCAGTAACTGGAAGGAGGGAGCGTACAGTGAGTCGGCCCAGGTTGGGGTCTGGAGGCATTCATTGCCTCCCTTTCATCCAACAGGGCTTTGTACTCTGTATTCCCCCATCCAGTGACTCTCATTGGCCGTGGTGGAACCAGAGGGGTCCTGCCCAGAGCCCCAGACACTGAGTCACAATGTCGAAGTAGTCATTATGGATTCCGTTCCTGGACCAGGCTGGTCTCCACTCATT
The DNA here is from genome assembly GCF_027887165.1 of Monodelphis domestica. Lineage (NCBI taxonomy): Eukaryota > Metazoa > Chordata > Mammalia > Didelphimorphia > Didelphidae > Monodelphis > Monodelphis domestica. The sequence goes on from NC_077227.1 coordinate 437,026,765, forward strand.
GCTCAGATAGCAAAGGGTCGGGGGCCAAGGGGGGCAGATGATGTCATGGAATTCAACTTTGAAGGGTCTTTAAAAGCATAAAAACAAGATGCTTTACCCCCTGCCCCCAGACTTGAGCTGATTAACATGGACCGCCCAGGTAGCTAGGGAAAAGTCTCTTCAGAACACATTTCTAGGATGTACCAATAAAATATGTGTTTTGAAGTACTGGACAATAACCACAAAGTTAGCTTGACATAATCCCTCATTCTGAAACAAAATGCTTCTTTACTGATCTCCTTTGTAGAAACAATGCTGGACCTGTTATATGCTTTAATATCTAAAAGGTTTCTAGGTAAGAAAATATATGTGATTTCCCTGGTGCTAAAATATTCATAGGATCTTAGAACTGATCAGCTCAACCCCTTCATTTTATAGACGAAAGAACTGTGGCCTAGAGCTGGGAAATAACTTGATCACGGTCATACAGGTAGGAAACAGAAGAGATTCCAACCCAGGACTCTCTTATTTATATTCCAGTGCTCCTCCTTCCTTGTCATGCTACCTCCTCGAGAAATGAAAGAAAGCATTAATATCTGGTTATTAAGCCATACCAATGGCTCTTTGACTGAACATACTGTGAGCACTGAAACAGAGCCACTCTTTTTCTCTCTTTTTTCTTTTCTTTTATACTATTCTCAGTTTTCACACTGTTCTCTTCCCACAGAACAACAGGACTTCTAAAATTAGGAGAAAAAAACCTAGAGGCTTGGGATAATGGAGAAGGGAGGGGGGAAGCACTACCTTTTTAGTTGGGGGAACTCTCTCCAGGGTATATCTGATTTGAGAGTGATAAACTCAGTCCCTTTCCCCAGAAGAACTGAGACACTCCTTAGGTAAATTTAGTCCTGGTTGTACAGAGAGACAAGTATGATTGAAGCTCTGTGCCCATAGCCACATGGAGGGAAGACAGTATTTAGTCATTCCTTCTTCCCAGCCTGTTGGGGCTGACAGATTTGACCTTTCGGTAAAAGAGACAAGTTTCAAAAGCAAAAACCTGGGTCCTCTTTCCTCCTCCAATATCCCTTTCCATTAGGATGGGCTTGCATATAAACAGGGGAATCATTTGAGGCTGATGAGAATATCATGTGTGAATTGGAGAAACAGGTGACTTCAGTCACTTCTTAACTGTGTGATCTTTGAAAATATTCTCCAAAAAAGCTCAAAGTGTAATGAAAATTGTGGCCCTGCTGTGGTGAGTTTGATTTGGAAATGACTTCCTTAATGTTCCCTAGTGGTATATTGCTCAATATGTAACCACTATAAAATTACAGTGGCTCCATCCATGTTGGAACTGAATCTGTCCCTTTGGAGTCCATTGCCTTCTTTGTCTTATCCGGGAAGGTGCTGATAAAGTCTGGAAATCCACAAGCATTTGGCAGATTCTACTTTGAGTACTTTGAGATTCTTCTTTCATTGGGAGCAGTCAACATGAAGGAGGTGAGAAGAAGAGATTAGATGTTTTGAATCTGGATATTTTTATTCAGAGGAAGTGTGATTTTCTCCCTGCTGGAGCAGAGCATCTCCCTTTGGCCTTTCATGCCCATATTATCTAACTTCCTTTTCCAAATAATTTCTGAGGAAGCTTATTGACTTATGTCATCCAAACTAGTTCCTAAATTTGGCAGATAATCAAGAAAGAAGGCAGGTTGGTCCAAAAAAAATAGTCATTCTTCTTTTTTTTTTTTAAGAAAAATGTATTGCTTTTTAGTAAAATACCTTAATAATGGTGAGGTTAAACTAAAAAAAAAGTAAGATTCAATTACATTTTTTAAAAATCAAGAAACATTTACTGGGTACCCAATTTTTGTGTGTAAGACCTTGTGTTGGGCACTTTAGAGGATGTGAAAATTTTTAAAAAAGGCATATATTCTCTGCCCTCCTATTGCTTACTATATATACCCTGGCAAGAGTTAGTTGACATTTGAATTGAATGTAGCCATAATGCAAAGTAGACTGTGGTAAGTTGATATAGAAAGATATAAACAAGGATTCCCATCTCTGGATTCCCTGAGTAGCAAAATATTTCAAGTAAAAAAAGTAACTAAGGTTAGAAAAGTTTAACTGGCAACATTTTCTTTGAACCAGAATTGAGAGGAAGTAAAGTTATTCTCATGGTTAGTGTTTGATGTCTCATTCCCCCTAGATCAGTCTTGATATTATCATTTTAAACTATTTGCTGGAAAAAAAAAACAAAAAACCTTCCTCAGCAAAGGAGCGATACTGATACTGGACTTTAGAGAAGATTTGGATACTTTCAGCATTCACTTTTTATATTTCTGATGACCTGGGTTTATGTCTGGAAAGAACATTAGTGTCTTTATACCTGGGGAATTTCCCTTTATAAAATGGGAAGGAATTGCTTTCCTGTGACTCATAAGGTGATGTTGAGTTAGGGCTACTGTGAGAATCAATCAGCTAATCAGTAAGTGTTCATTAAGTACCCTCTCTGTGCCACACACTGAAAAATATAGTATCAGAAAATAGAACATCAGGAATGTAGAGACACATATCAATGTTCTGTGAATTTGCTGTTTCATTAGATTTATTTAAATAACATGAATTTCTTTGCATGGGTATGGTGAGGCTCTTAACTAGAGGATATTTGGTATTATCTGGAGGATTTCTGTTGGAACACTGGATTTTGAATCTAAAACTGGAAGGGACCTCAAAGGCCATTTAGTCCAACTTCCATCATTTTACAGATGAAGAAACTGAAACCTTATAAGAGAGTGACTTATTCAGTCATACAGAAAGTATCAGAGGCACAAATTGAAACCAGTTCTCCTGACCTTTCCACTTAGTCTGATGCAGTTATTTGAGCTACAGGGTACTTTGTAGGTCATCTTGTCCAGTCTTTTTATTTTACAGATGATCTAGAGAGGTTAATAATTTGTCCAAAGTCTTGCTGGGAGTAAGTGATGAAGGTGGGACTTGAACTCCTATCTTTGGAACTTTAATTTATCTACTGCATAATTCATACATTTGAGGCTTATGACACATGAGACAACAATGAAAGGAATGCTGACTGTGGTATCAGAAGACCTGGATCTACCATTTATTACCTCTATGACTTTAAGCAAGTCACAAATATTTGGGACCCTAAGCTCCTCAGCTGTGAGATAAGGGAGTTAAACTACTTAACTTTAAGGAAACTTCTAAAGCTCTGATACTGTAATGTAGTTGTTTTTTACCTTACCTTAATCTTAGAATCAATACTATGTATTGGTTCTAAAGCAAAGGAGTGTAAGGGCTCAGTAATGTGGGTTTAAGTGACTTCCCCAGGACCACAGGGCCAGGGATTATCTGAGGCCAGATTTGAACCCTGATTTCCTTGTCTCTAGACCTGGATCTCTATCCACTGAGCCACCTAGCTGCTCCCACAATGCAGATTTTACACCAAGCCTAGTGACTGTACTTTGAGTCTGCAGAAATTCTGTAGAAAAGATGATTCGGCCAAGTCCCATTCCATGCAAATGAAAGCAATTTGAAAAACTTCAAAGCTTCATACAAATATTAGGTGTAATTATTACGACTTTTATAGCTATTCTTTGTTTTAGGAAAGTGTTTGAAAAGGGATTAGGGAAAAGAGTTTGAAAAAAGAGTAGAAAGGGTCACTGGGATTTTTATAGGGAAACATGTTTCATTCCTTTACCAGATGATTTCTGTCTTTGTTTTTGCTTTGGGCCAGTAGTAAAATGCATCTCTCTCTCTCTCTCTCTCTCTCTCTCTCTCTCTCTCTCTCTCTCTCTCTCTCTCTCTCTCTCTCCTCTCACTCTCCCTCTTTCTCTGTCTGTCTCCACTACCTCTATCTCTGTCAATCTCTATCTCTATTTATATCGAGGTAGATAGAGATAAAAATGTTCTCTAAACATATATGTACAATATGTACATAACACAAATATACAGATATGTTCATATATACATATACAGAATACACACAAAAATAATCTCTAGATATCGATAGCTATAGATAATCTATAGATTTAGATGGATAGCTATAAAATAGCTATCTCAATAGATATTTCTATATATCTAGAGATAAAGATATATCTACATGTATACACCTATGTATACAAATACATATTAATGGCTACTATATACATGCACATGTGTGTTCACATGTATATAACATATACAAACACGTGTGTGTACATGCATGTGAGGATACTGTGGGGAAACAGATGAGACAAATTTGCTGTATAGAATACTAGGGCAGCATGGACCTTTAGTTAGGTGATGAATTTCCTAAGATAGGAGGGTGGCTGGTGAAAGATATTAAATAAAATATCAGCATGTTTTCGTCTTAGAAACCTATAACTTGAGCTCATTCAAATTGGAACCAAAAGCTCTAGACTTAATGATTAAGAGAGAGTTGGGGGTAGGGAATGATGAGAAAAGTCTCATTTTGAACCTTGGTATGCTCATTCCTCATGAAAGTGACTAAGTATTTAACATATCTCTTAAGAGAACATTCTTCTTTATTTGAGGAGCTCCATGGTCATCACTTTTTCAATTCCACAGAAAATGTATTTGTTTGCATTAGTGAAGCCACCCACTATTTGGAGATTGCAAAAGCATTTTTAATGTGAACTTGATGACCACCATGGTAATATGTGGTTTTCAGTATGGAAACCACAGACAAAGAGGTGAACTCTGGGGCTGTAATAGGGAACAGGGCTCGATGGCTTACTTTCTCAAAAAGACCTACATTTAACCTCACCCTTTAAGACCTACATTTGGGGCTGTGTGCTGAGGCTAGAACTATCAGCCAATGGCTTTATTATTTGGCTATAAGGAGCCCCAGGCCCATTCCATATGGGACACTTAATAGATTGAAGTGTATTTTCCTGAAAAAACAGAACCCTTTTCTGCCAAGGACTAAGGGGCCTCAAAGTTTCTATCTAAGAACTATATATTTGGTTTTGCTGCACACGGGCTTTATTTTGATTTTTAAAAAAATGAAAATCATGTGTTACATGGCTGAGAAAGCAGATTGACTAATGTCATCTAAATCAATTCCCAAATCTGGCAAGTAATCAAAGAAGTTGGTTAAAAAGGAAATTTGTCTGTGATATGGAGGAATGTTGTTTTTTTAATCATAGATTAACTTGTTATAGAAAAAAAGTAATTTTCAGACTATGATGTTTTTGGTTTTGTTTTACGGTGGAAGTATTCTATTCTTTTCTCTCTTCCTTTTTATCCTACATGCTCCCCATACCTGCCCATTTTGTATATACTTCCAATGATCAAATGCTAAAAATATATGTGTGTGAGAAAAAGAGAGAAAAAGAAGAAAGGAAGAGAAGATATAAAAGTGTATGGATCCTTTTGGCCCTAACTAGGAATATGTTGATAGATGTTTTTATTCCATCTCTCTTTTCTTTCCTTCTCCCTCCTGCACCCCCCCCCCTTTCTCACACACACACATGCATACACACTTATGCATATGTACACACACATATATATTATGAGACCTCTGACATATATTAGCGGTGTGACCAGAGCAAGTCACATAATCTCTCAGTGTCCCAGGCAACTTTCTAAGCGTATAATAATAGAATAGTGTTTGATCTATATTAGTAAAGGGAGTTTCATTAGAGGAGCTCCCTAAACGATAAAATCATGTCTTAACAAAAAAACAACAAATCCCAATAAACTCTCTCTGTCTGTCTGTCTGTCTGTCTGTCTCTCTTGTCTGTCTCTCTGTCTCTCTGTCTTTCTCTCATTCTCTGTCTCTTCTCTCTGTCTCAATCTCTGTCTTCTCTCTGACTTTCTCTCTCTCCCTCTCCCCCTCCCATCTGTATACAAAGATAGATTCCTTGAAGGTTTACAAGTATTTTATATACATTCTCATTCAAGTCTCACAACTCTTTGAAATATTATCTGGAATCAGGAAACTTGGGTTTCAAGAGGTGAGATGATTTTTACTGTTGGCCATATATTTATGAATATTTGAGGGATGATTTGAACCTAGATCTTCCTGCCATCAAGTCTAACACTCTATCTTTTCTGCTGTGTTGCCCAATTATTGCCCTTCAAATCTCATGGAGAGTCTTGAGGAGGATTAGATGTGTTCCTTCACTTTAGTTTACATTAATGGCTCTTTCTCCTATTAGATCAAGACTCTAATCAGCCATTCAAAATCTAACCCATCCTCAGTCTGGCATTCTATCAGCTTTAGGATTTTCATTTGTAGAACATTGTCAATGAAATTAGTAATACTGAGCTGAGGAGGTTTTTAATAATCTGGCTAATCATATTCATTCTCTAAACAGGAGGCATTAACACAATCACCCCTATGCATCAATAGGCAATGGCATCAGGCAAACTTGACTATTGATCCTATTCCCCCAATCCAGCTCCTATCTTGAATGTCTTAGCTCCAGATTTCATCTGATTATGGATAATCTGTCATAATCACTCCTAAAATGTGCTCTTCATTTATTCTCTGTGACAATATTTTATTCGACAAATCAAAACCTTCCTTGACTCTCAGAAACCAACTTACTGAGTGGCTCCTTCTGAGATGTACGTAGGGGGAATTGAGCAGCTAAAAATGTTTATACATTCCAGGAGTATTAAGCAGTTAGCTTACTGGAATTCAGCAAATTGCGATGGAGCGTGTGGGAGCAGTATTCTGGGCTCTATCTCTGTAATCAATTACCAGACCTATCATGAAATTCCAGATGTAATAATAAAGTTTATAATGATTATATTGTCAGGAAACACATATCACGCACTATCATTGACAGCGGCAAAGATGACAACTAGTCACCAGGGCTCGGACTGTGGTTTTAGAACATGACAGGGGTCTTATCATATACATATATAGAAGTGATTCGGCATATTCTTGTGGATGGAAACACTGGTTTTTGTGTCCTGAATTATCAAGGAAAGAGTAGGGGAAAATGAGGGGGTGGACCTAGTTAATTACTGAGGATTCATTTGTCTTTCTTCTTCCTTTCTCCCCGCCCCCCCCATCCTCCCTGACCAGGTCATTTTACTTTTTAGGTCTCTTTTTTAGCTATGGAGGCAAGTAAGACAAGGCATGGCAAAGCTGCTCCTAGAAACAGACGTTCCCACCCATTGACACTTCAGTTTCATTCTAGCATTCTCTGGTGTAGAGATAGAAAATGGATGTTCCATTAAAATCAATAGAGTGTCAGAACTTGACCAGGCAGATTCGACAATATAGTAAGTGGCATCTCCTGGTCATAAGGTACCAAGCTCACTTGGCAGCTTCTGTGGAAGCCCAGAACGCCGCCACATACTCATTTGCCCATGACTATTAATATTTTCCTTCTTCCTGTATACTTGTGACATTTCCTGAAAATGCATCTTCATCAGAGTATTTTACTTCAGTTCATTATGACAAAACACAGCAAGCAAAGACAGAGCGTCAATTACAGCTGCAGTCTTGAAGTTTCAAGTCACATTTTAGCCATACTACACTGTGTATTATTATTACCATGATTGTCTTTTGGTGCTTGTATGTATGTAAATTAGATTTTAAAAAAAGATCAAGGCGGACATGAAATATCAGTGACAAAAACAGAAAAAGATGAATAAGCTATTACAAGCTATGAAAAATAAAAAAGGATGCCCTTTTTAATTTGACAGTGAACCAAAAAAAATCATGCATTGTACAACATGGGAATGTTTTAACAAATATTTTTCTTAAAGCTCCATTATAGGAGTGCTCACTAATGCCGTCATAGTTATTGGTCTGTCAGCATTTCCATTATAAATTCCTCTTTTCAGATGTTTTTGATTCAGCTGCAGAATTCATTAGGGGCTGAAACTTGACATAGCCTTACTTAGTCTGGGAACATATTCATTTTTTGTTTGTTTCTCTATTTTAAGTCACAAAGATGGGGGAGGGGGACTAGTTATAGACTTCTCTTTCTTTCTTTTCCTTTTTTTTCTTACAGATTGCTTTCTAGTACTAGGAAGCAGATTTCAGTATTTCATGTTTGCATAAAATTGCAATGGCAAAGGTATCTAACTTTAAATAGAAACTCCAGCACAGGGACAATAATTTTCTTGCTTCTTTCTACTTGTTGACTAAGAACCAGAAGAGTCCATACATGACTGGTGACAACTCAGAGTATGTATGCAAGGTTTTACTAGAATACTGATAGACTAAGGGTCAGCATTTTTTTTTTTAGTTGTGGGCCCTTGGATCCCTTCTCAGAGTAATGTTTTTAAATAAAATAAAATACATAAATTTAGAAAGGAAATCAATTATACTTACCAAAATATTAAAACCCAATCTCACAGACTGCAGTTAGGATTCCTTGTCATAGACTGTGGAATATTACTCTCTCAAAGAAGGATTTTATAAACTATCGAGGGACTGAAAGGAAAAATCATTTTAAAGAAACAAAATCTATAAACCTGGTAACTTCCTCCTGCATATGGTATCTTATTATTGACATGAATTCTCTGCATATTTCCAGTTTAACACAGAACTTGGCTACTTGTTTAAAGAAAAAAGTCCATTGATGTATCAAGTCCAAAGGGGAAATGGACCACACAACATGTTAACAACCCACATTTTGTTTTCTTTCTTTCCCCTGCCACCATTGGGGGGGGTGTGTGTGAGTAAAATTGGTGTGTGTGGGGTGGGGGATTGTAGTCACAGAAATTGCATTCAGATGATGGGGATGTGAAAGGCTTAGCTGAGACATGCAACTCCTTCGGATGTCAGTTGAAGGTGCCTGGGCTAATTGGCTGTCTTGCAGACCATGTATTGAAGGTCTCATAAACATGGGGCACGTGGAGTGGTCAGGGGGTATTTTCATGGTTTGAGCGGAAGCAAGGTGGCTCTGGAGCAGCATTTAAGTCTTAAAAATCTCCATTTGATGGCTCTCCGCCAGCCCCTTCACATCATTTGAAAGTTTTTCTCCCGCTGATTTGATGGGTTTCCAGTGGAACAGAAGACTAGTTGGGGAAGGGGCTTGGAGTTCAGTCAGGGCAGCTGCTGAGAGAAATGCCTTGTTTTTTCATCAAATAATTTAAAACAGCGACTATCAGTAGAAGCAAAGCTGTTACTGAGAGAAACTAGCCCTTCAGCAATCACAAAGCAGCTTTTATGAATTAAAAAAAGATCTTGACCCTCTTTGAAAGGAAATAAAGGAAGAACCAAGTCTAAGGAAAAACAAAAAAGCTGATATTACAGTTTTCATGATTACTCACATCCTAAACTAGAGCTTGAGAAAGCTGGCTGTAATGGAATTTATTTTTTTCCCTTTCCCAATGCTGTCTCTCCCCCTCTTTTACCTTCCCCCTTCTCCCTCCTCCCCCCCCCCCCCAATTGGAACAAGATGGAATTTGGACTTTGAAATGAGACAATTGGCAAGCAGTTCTTTTTCTTTGTAGGTTGAGGATGGATAAGAGAATTATATTTTTCTGTAGTTAGATTGCTCCTAGAACCATGCGCCTTATTTTCCCTTTGCTAGACTGAGAAGCAGTACCTGGGGTGTAGAAGAGATGCAGTGGTGATGAGAAGGAATCCAGTGATAGGACTTCCCCCACCCCAACTCCCACCCCTTGGTACAAGGCTAGAAATAAAATGGGAAAATAAGAACTTTCATGGATTTGACCTTCAAAGGCACTTAAAGATTTGTCAGTGAAAATTCTAGTGCGGCATTGAGTGGATAGTATTTTTTATTAACCATGACAATAATAGTAAGATTTTAAAAAATCATTATTTAAATCATTGTTGCTTTTTTGTTATAATTCTAGTATGGTGGGAAAGTGTTGGAAGGGAATCAGGAGAGAATAGGATTTGAATCCTGACTGACTCACTAGTTGTAGGATTTGGGGCAAGTTCCTTCACTTTTCTAATCCTGTTTCCTTATCTGCAAAAACAGAGATGATACTTGCAATATCTACGTCACATGGTGGTTGCAAGGAATATGTCTTGCACACCTTGGAATGCCATATGTATGTGGATTGTTTATTATTATTGTTATTATTAAATACAAAAAATATAGCATCTCGCCAATTTCAGTAGCTTTTCTAAGTACAAAACAAAGACTAATATCATGTCTCTCTCAACTTCTATTAAACTAAAGTTTCATTATCATCCCAAATCACTTTGCTTGTATTTACCTAAACAAATGCCGGGTATGCCTGTTGTGAGTGCTGAACTAATACTGCTAAGAGAAGCCTTTGCTCTGCCCCCTGGAAGATTATAATTATGGTAACATGATCTAAATGTAAACTTTAGCTTGGAGCCCACAGAACATCACATACAAGACAGTTTGACACCTCCATTTCAGCAGTAAGAAATTACCATTGTCTCTTATTTCTTGCTTCCAGCTTATATGACCAAGCCAAAAAGTAATTACACAATTAGGGTTGACATGCTTGTTCCTGTGATATTTCTTTCCTTAAGTTTGCTTAGCTTGTTTCAAGTTCCCATTTTTCCATTTCTTTTCAATTTAGACCAAGATGTCCATTTCCATTGCAATGAATTTACTCATGAATATTGCAAGTCTTGCATAATGTAATGATGAAACAGGAGCATTTCATTTTCTCCAAATGCAGTTATTTGTAGATTAAAGATAAACATTTGTGAAGCTAATATGGCCTCTCTAGGAACTTTGCCACCAACTAGAACACCGATTGAGAGGATTTAGGAGCTGGAATTGGAAAAAAACAACCTACTTCTACTTAAGTGACAACTGAATGATATATTCTGAAAGGATATACAGTTATGTGAAATTGCTTATCTGAAAGAATGCTACTTTCTAGAGGTCATGCAACAGTTAACTTCCCATTATAATAATAGGTCTATGAAATATTTTTCCCCCTTAAAGTCCAGTATCTACAGTATGGTTGTGGCATTGCAATTAAATTGTTCCTAATTAAAAGTACAATTTCCTATTTGTAAGCCTATTTGGATTACATATTCTAGGCTATAAAGATGCTTAACCCTACACACATATGCACTCACACATACACAAAAACAAAGTCAGTCAAGATTTGTTAAATTCTTACTATGTGAACTGTTCCAGGTTTCAAGGATACAAAAACAGTCAAAAATTCCTCAAAAGCTCAAGAAGCTTACAATCTAATGAGGTAGACAACAGGCAAACAAATTTATACAAATAAGCTATATCCAGGATAAATAGGAAATAATTAAAAGAAAGAAGGCACTTGAAATAAGAGGGTTTAGGAAGGGTTTCCTTTAGAAGATGAGATTTTAGTTTAGTGTCCCTGTACATGCAAACTCTTTTCTCTTTTAGCTAAATTATTGGCTCTGAGAGACATATTTCGGCTAAAGAAAAATGGAGTCTGTTCCCTGTGATTTAACAAGACAGTTTTAAAGTAAAGTGAGGAAACCTGAAGTAATAGAAAAAAACTTGGAGTCAGAAGACCTTGGTTCAAGTCCCAGAGCTTGATGGTCGTGGACAAGTTCCTTTCCTTCCCTGGGCCTCGGTTTCCTATTATGCAAAGTGAGTTTTTCTTAGATGATAGCTAAGATCTTGCTTCTCAATTCCATAAGACATTTAGAATTATAGAACTTGCCTTTTCTTTTTTTATTACCACTTATATGAATATCACACACAAAATTGCTAGCTTGTGAGACTTTTTCTTTACCAAGATGGTTTCCTATCAGGAGAGACATAAATGATCATAGAGAGGAAGTGGTTCCTTTTGCTAGTTTATCCACCCTTGTTTGACCATTGCCAGGTACTAACACTATACATACAAAAAGGGAAAGTAGGAAGAGGACTATTTTGCCCAGGTTTGATTTGAAACCAATGTACTATCTACATGTCAAATGAATTTTAACCATCATTTAAAGGAAAAAAACTAATTATCAGAACAAGTAGTTTTGTGGTTTATGTGCAGATAAAACACCGTTTAAAAAATACCTGTATCCTTTTTTTTTTTCAATTGGGTATGCTAGGCAAAAGTTACATTTCTTCTTATGGAGTTTATAGCAGCTTTTTTCTTAATTATTCTTGATGTTTTGCCCATTATACCATTAGCTTCTTCAGAAGACAGAGATAAATAGCTAGTATCCACCAGAACAAAGTGTGAACTGAATGCATTTAATTATTGATATCTCAGTAACTAAAGGTTCTAAAATGATGTTGTCAAATTCCTTAGTGATCTGACAGCATATACATTGGCTTTCTTTGGCAATTGGATGCTCCATTCAGAGTAAAAATTACCAAATTCATCTGTGAAACATGTAAGAAAAAAATCTCTTTTCCATATTTCCCCCCAGCATGGTACACTGAATTTCACGCCTTAAAACTTAAGATTTTTTAAAAATTGCATCTTGAAATTACAATCAATCCAACAGTCAGTCAAAAAACATTTCTTATGCATCTACTATGAGCTTAGCACTAGGGATACAAATATTATATGTGACTAAGTATACTAGATGCCATGTATTTCATATATTATAAGTATTTAAGTGAGATGGGTATATACATATATATATACATACATATATAGACCGTGTTTGTGTATAATCTAAATAAAATGGATTTTCACACTTATTATTACCTTCATTTTATTTTATTTTTTGTTTATTTTTCCTAGCTTTATATCCTTGTTTACTTGTGAAATTAACATAACAAGATGCTCTAAAATGAAGATTTCTCTTTCAGTTTGATCATTTAGAAATTCTTTTGAATCAGAAAAGAGTTTCAGGTTTTCTTTTGAACAAATTGAGGCAAAGCATCACATTTTTCTTCCTTCTGCATTTTGATTTTGCCATTTCTAAAACAGAGATTGTAGTAGAAGCAGGTTTTAAAATATTGGAGAGGAATAACCCTGTATCTATTTAGCAACCATGAGAGCATAACACAGAGGTTCCGAATTGAAAACACGAGGTTACGGTCTTAGAAAATGACAAAGTTACATGGGCACAACTGAAAGCAAAAATGCAGCTTTTAGAAAAATGATCTGCCTGAAGTACTGTTTACTTTTAAAATGTTTAATTAAATGATATTATTTTATCCTATTTTTCATTCTTACATGAGAGCCCTAGTTCTGGCTGCTTATTGACAGCATTAGATTGAATGCTGTAGTTAGGTGGTAAGGGTTTTTTTTTTTTTTTATTCATATTATAGACTTGACGATTTCCTTCAGGAATCCTGTAAGTTGTACCAGCCCAAGCATTTGGCTGAACATTTCCCTAATTGTTTTCTTTTTTTTTTCCCTTAGGCCGTGTAAACTATTTCAAATTATACAAGGTTTCCATTTGTAACGTGTGCTACCTTTGATTATAGGAAGATATTTATTTGTTATTGCACAAATGTTTACAATAAAAGAGGCCATAGCATCGACACCCCTGATGTACAGATCTCATTACAGAAAGTAGCTGTCTTTACTTAATCTAGACCATGTGCTTAGGCTTCCCTAACACCACAACAAATATGCTGCATTTTGCAAACTGTTTATTTGAAAGTGAAATAATGAGCCGGCATAAGAATGCTTGGTTTCCCCTCGCACTGATTTCTCTCTCTCCATCCATCCCTACCCTTCAGCCCCATTTCAGCTATTATCTTAAGAGGTCGACTGGTCATTTAACATAATGTTTAAGGAAGGCATGGTGTAACTGAGCCATTTATTACTGAGAATGTACAAAAAAAGGTTTGTACATGCGTGGATGTGTATGTATATATATGTAATGCCCTATATGTTGATATATAAATATATATGTATATATATATACTATCGATTATTGTATGTATCAGATAGAGAAGTAGCACTTACCGAGTCACATTTATTTTTCCATGATGAAATTAAATGTATTTTAGAACAGGGAAAGTAAGACAAAGAATGGAAAAGCAGCATTTAGTGTATTTCTTGCCTAGATTGGAAAGAACTCCAGGCAGTTTTCCATATACCTAAGAAGGATTTTAGCTATAAGAAAGAATATTCATGTGAAATTGAGATCCATTCCACCAAGATCAAAATACTGTCCCTTTGTTTTTCTAGCTCCTTATATATTCTTAGAACACAGAAGGTTGAGTTGGAAGGGAACTTAGAGATTGTCTCATCTGACCCGCTAACTTTGCAGAGAAAGAAATTGTGGTTCAGAGAGGGAAAAGGGATATTTCTGGGGTTCTGTAATGAGTTAGCAGAAAAACTGGAATAGAATCCTTGTCCTGATTTCTGGAACTAGTGCTCTTTTGTGATAAGAGGCAGCATGGTAGGAAAGCTTGCATAGAGTAGAGTCAGGAACATCCAGATTCAAGTCCTGATCCATACATGTATTAGCTGAATCTTGGCAAATTATTTATCCTCTCTTGGGTCTCTGTTTCTCATCTGTAAAATGGGAATGGTAATAGTACCTATCCCCCAGGGTTTTCTTGGGGAACAAATAAAATATGTGAAATGTTCTTTAAATGTGAGCTATTATTAGTATCGTGGTGATGCTTAGTCATTTAAATCCTGGCATTTCCATTGAAATGCAGTGGTTCTTGTAACATGTTGGGATATGTAAGTGAGTCCATAAAATGAAGGGGAAGGTCTGCTACTTCAGAAACCCATATTCAGGTCTGGCTAGGGTGGTTGCAGCCAGGCTTCAGCATGTGGCATCTCAGAGAGTGACGGTGATAATATTGAAAATATCCTTTTGGGTTTTAGCTAAATAATATTTAAGGATTTTGAAGCAGTTACTTAATTGTATTTTTTATGTAATTGATGGTATCTCAGTAATGTATTGGGACACCACATCAGCATTTTCCTAACTGTTCCTCAGAGAAAAATATTCTCATATACAAATGGTTTCTTCACTTTCCCACTCATAGATTTATTTTAAAAAAAATCCTTGCTTACATGAAATTGTTCTGCATCATCTTAGCTTCTCCCCTTTTAAAGTTTTCCTCTTCATGTTTCTCTAGACAATTCTTACGTAGCAAGTCCTTCTTGCCCAATGTCCATACTGTGTGTATCCCCAGATTTCTGAAATAACTTTCATGAAATGGGCTGCCATGGAAGCAAAATTATTTGCAGGGTAGTTTTCAAGTTGACTTCCATATCATTTAGCACTTCAGGTAACCTGAGAAGATGCATGTGGACCATTTTAGTTATGTTTCTGTCATTTCGGGCAGGTTATAGAAAATGGCAAATTCTTATTCTCCTATTGATGTCCTATTATCAAAGTCAAATCCCATAGTTTTGCCGTCACATGGATGGTATAAGGAGACCTTTCCTAGTTATGATTTTGAGGGTGGTTAAAGATCTATCTTGGGGAGCTCAATAGTAGAATTTAGGATTATAGAGAGCTAGAAGGAATTTAGTTATGCTTTGAATTGTAGGTTTATTGTTTTTCAGTTGCCAGTGCAGGTCAACAGAGTTTGACACCTTCATTTTAGACAGGAGGAAACGGAGACTCAAAGATGTTAAATGAATTTCCCAAGGTCTCACAGATAGTGGAGTGTCTTAAAAGTACCTATGACTTTTGATCAAATTAACATATGTGAATATTCACTTAGTTTTCAAAGATCCTTAAGTCAATTTGTTTGCTGTTCTACATGCTCCCCCTTCCTCCCTTTTGGTATTTCATGAATCTGCTGTAAAAATTCATTTTGGGCTGAATCTTGGTGCTAAATTGGAAAAATTATGGCACTCATAAAAAATCAATGCTGAAAACAAACAAAAACAAATAAACGAAAGTCCCAATTCTTTTAAAATAATTTTTAAAAATTATACAGGTTAAATTTTTTAAAAAGGCTTTGTTTTATAGAATTTGAGAACTGATTTGATGGTCCGTCAGTCAGTTATTTCACATATGTCCCCCAACTTCCCTAGTTTGAAGTTAAAAGATGGGCTGCTGGTCGGGATTGGGTATTTTGGTGGTGGGGGGGGTGGATTTCGTGTGTGTATAATTTTTCTGGTGGATTTTTTTACTCTAATTTTATTGCCTGGCTTGTGTAAATTGATACAAATTCAGTTCATTCAATCGGTGCCAAATTGTGTGTTTTAGAGACATCTCTTGCTATGGGGATTTGGCCATAAACCCAGCCCTGCTTTTTTACTTCCTTAGGCCTATACTGGTAACTGGATAAGTATAAACCTACCATTCAAAGTGTAATCTGTAAGCCTAGTCTTACTAGGAGTAATTGGCTTTTGTTTTATATTTAAAAAATTTAAATCATTTTTATCCTGACCTGTGTCTAAGCCTTTCTGTCTAAAATTTTACTAATGGCCTAATCCATGGCATTATTTAATAGCTTTTAGTATTTGGAAAAGTGAAATTACCCAAGCATATTCCTAGGTAGTAGGACTTTATATTATAATAAAGAATATGTATTTTTTCAAAACAGGGACCTCAATTAGATACACATCAATATAAAAAAAATAATTCTAGCTGGCCCTACTTTGGGATATTTTAACAACTGGAATTTGGCTATCACAGAATCCGAGGCTGCTGTGATTCACTTTTTATGACTATGGCTACTGTCGATGGATTAGGCTTGCCATGACCTGGCCTGCCTTTTGAGTGTGGGCATGGCACCCAAGGAAGGATATGCCAAATGGATAACTAGTTTTAAAAACCCAAAACCCAAAACCCAGGCCTTTCTGAATGAAAGAGCAGGGATAAAGGAGTCGAAGAAATAAGAATTCCTGAAATGCAATTTGAAGGTATTAAGGATTTTAAACGCATGAATCACCCAGGCCTGGAGCCAGAAGGCCCTGGGTTCAAATGTGATCTGAGACACTGGTTAGCCTTGTAGCCCAAAGCAAGTCACTTAACCCCTATTACCTAGCCCTTATCACTCTTCTCCCTTAGAACCAATACTTACTATTGATTCTAAGACAGAAGGTTTAAAAAATAAAAAAAAAGATGCAGAATCATGTACAAGGTTTTTAAAATGTGCCTTTTGGGGAATAGTATATATGAATGGAAGGAATGAACAATCCTGAAATGAAGTTTAGGGCATCTAAGTTTTTATAAGGCACGGTTCAAGAGGTAAGATCTGGGTTTTCACAATAACCAAGTTTTAGGCATTTAATAACTGCCTGTTAATTGCTTCAACAATGTTTATTTGGAAGTGAAAGAATGGATCTACATAAGAATTCTTTTTTGTTGTTTTTCAGTCATATTAGACTTTTTAACCCCATTTGGGGTTTTCTTGGCAGAGATATTGGAGTGTTTTGTTATTTTCTTTTCCAACTCATTTTATAGGAGAAACTAAGGCTTGCAGCCTAAGTGACTTGCTCAGGGTCACACAGCTAGTAAGTGTCTGAGACCAGATTTAATTTAGGAAGATAAGTCTTCCTAACTCCAGTACTCCAGCCATTGTTCTAGGTCTCCCTTTATACTGCAAATCCCTCCTACCCACCCACTCTTTTATTGGCCATGTCATCAAGTCACCTTACATCTTAGTGTACCAACTAACTCTCTAAATTGATTCAGATTGGCCAGAGGGAGTTTTCTTACCTGGGAGCTTCTTATATCAGTGAAATCAGAGGTTTAGTGCCTAATCCCTATTCCCAGGAAGAGCTTTCTTTGTGCCTAGTGCTCTGTGATGACTTTATTGGATTGTTCCTTGGAATTATATATCAACAAAATAATTTGATGAAACCTTGGTTTTTCATAAACCTATATTTCTAAGTGCAGTTACATGTTTCTTCATTTATTAATTCATTTTTTCATTCATTCACCAAGTATGCATTAGTTTCCATTACATGTGGCCCTGTGCTAGACCCAATGGGGGATTCAAAGACCAATAAATTTAATCTAGCCTCTGCCTTCATGCAGTTTACAGTTCAACAGGGGAAATGATAGATTTTAGAACAAGAAAGGAATTGAGAGGTGATTTAGTCCAATCTCATTTTATAGATGAGAAAACAGGTTCAGAGAAGTTAACTTTATTGCTCAAGGTCGAAGAGATAGTCAGAAGCAACTTCAGGATTCCAGTTCATTTGCTAATTCTTAAATCCAGAATCCTTTCCATTGTGGCCTGCTTTCAGGTAAGCACAGATATACTCTTAACAAGGTAGGATTTTAAAGTTCAGCAAAAGTGACATTGCAAAGTGCTACGTGAGATGAGAACTAGTAAGAGGAGACATAGAATATTTTATGAATGTTCGTCATACTTGCTTTCCTCTGAGGCTGACAATGAACCTCATGAATCCACTTTGTAAATTGCAATGCTTGGAACTTCATCAACCTGTACAAATCAGGGTGGGAAATGCACTATGGCAAAATTATATTTCTGGTGTAACTCATGGATTCCTTGGGTTTTGCTTGAAGCCTTATATAAAATTGTTTTTATATAAGGACCAATATCACTTGCCTCCATTAATTAAAAAAAACATGGCTTTTTAATTTTTAAATCCCCCAAATTATTCAGAGAATTCTGTGCTGGCATTCCAGCAAGAAAGGCTCACTGTTGTCACTTTTTAGCACAGAGGAAAACTTAAAACAGGGGAATATCAAGTGACTAGCCTTAATTGTTCAAAATAAAAGGTTGGAGGAGAGTCCAGATCTCTGACTTTTGACTATCTTGTAAAGCTTGAAGGTACTATGCATATATGAATGATTGACGACGATGATGATTTTGTTCACATTCTAAATCTATGATCTTATAATGGTAATAGAATCATGGTGGTCATCATCCTTTTATCTTTGCTGCTACTTGGCAGTTCCAAAGAAAGTTATAATTACCTTTCTATCTTTGAATTAAATGGGAAGATCTGTTTAAGACAAGCCCAATATAATAGTACAGGGCCCTCAAGGGGGATTTTAAAAGAATGGACCACCTTATAAAGTATTGTTTATAAAGAAGCTAAAAATGGCCTTTGGCCTTCTTTTGACCCATGTCTAAATCATTAAGATTTAAGATCCATATTCTTGAGGTCTAGTAGTGGGCAAAGGATAAGTGATGGGACTTTGGAGGTCAGAGAAGGGCAACTTAATGTCCTGGGCCATTTGAACCATGCAAAACACCAGCCTTCCCCTTGGCAAAATGCTTTTTTTGTGGCTTGATTTTCTCTGATTATGTCTATAGTCAACCATGCACCAATGTTCAGGTTATCTGGGCTATGTCCTCTGTCAGCTGTCATGTACTGTGGTCATAGTGGGGCTAGTAGGGTTTAAAAAGATAGTCTGGCTTATCTACCAGTAGTTCAGTTTTGGATCATAAGCTCCAGGACTTCAAGGAATCTTAGACATCATCTGATGGAAACCCATCATTTTGCAGAGGAGGAAATCAACATCACACAATAAATGACAGCATCACAATTTCAATAATGAAACTGTTTAACTCTTTTCCCTCCTGTACTCAGTATTGGCTTGTATGTACAAACACACTTATCTTGAACCCAGGTTGGATATTCTGCCCTTTTCTAACAGTCATTTGTTTTGTAGACACAATGATATAGTGGGAGCAAGTCCTAAGAGACAGACATCACAGGGACTACTAGCCTTTTAAGCTATCTCTGACTCTTCTCGTGGTTTTCTATTCACCAAAGTCTTACTGTCTTTAATAGGATTTCCTTGCTTTCAAAAATATAGCCATTTGTTCCATATTAAGCTCATTAAAAGATAACCAAAGCTGTATTTACTAGATTCATAGCATAAAAACTCATAAAAGTATCTCTTTTTTTTTTTTTTAATTTGAATAGTGTGAAGGTTCACTGATAGAATAAACTCCTCTAGGGAAAAAAGAAAGGGCCTAGTTAGTTAGCAATTGGAGTTCTGGGATAGCATCAGAATATGTTATATAATGATATATATCAAATATCAGTCATCAGTTATATACTGATATATACAGTTCTGGGTCTGCCTGTGCCATTTTTGGCATTGTCAGTACCTCAGTTTCCCTCTCTATAATGTGTAATTATTTTTTCCCCTGCCATATTTTTAGAATCACCATAAGGTTTAGTAAGATTTCTTTTAAAAATGTAGAGTTTATTCTCATAGAAATAAAGATGTAATCTAGGATATTTTTTTATTTGTTCGTCTTTGCTATCAACCTTGTTACTCTAGACTCCTTAAGTATATTTTATCTAATGCATATATTTAAAAGAATCTAAAAAATCAACGACACTTGCCAAACTAGGATTTTAAGAAGTCTAATCTGAAACTCAACCCTTTGCCAAAAGAAGCACATCTTTGGGTCTTACCTCTAGATAGGATGCAGTTCTTGTCATCTGAATCCATACCTCTTCTTAGTCCCTCTAGAAAATGAAGACTTAATGGTGGCTCTTTTCCTCAGTCACTCCAGAGTTTCACTCTTCAATTCCCCAAAAATCTTAACTAGAAACTCCTCCTTAAAAATTTTAAAAAAAGGATTCATATTTGTGTACTATAGTATGATGTTCAAAAAAAGCTTTTCTTACAGCAAACCTTGTGAGGTAGGTATTGTAGGTATTATTGTCATCATTTTACTGAGGAAGAAAGTATATCCCAGAGGGGTCAAGTGCTCAGAGTCACACAATTGAAAGGCCGAGATTCAAACCCAAGATACTCTGGAATATTTTCTCTTATTAAATTATACCTTCAGAGAAACTTTAGCCATGGGCCATTATTTGAATCAATTTCTTCTTGTCCAGTAATCTGAAGAGTAAGGAGACATTATTTTGCCTTCTAGGTAAACTGTGAAAATAAAAAGCAGAAAGCACTAGCTTTGCTATCAGAGGACTTGAGATTAAAATTTGGTCTGATACTTACCTTTGTGCAGTGATTCTTGACCTCAGTTTCTACACCTGTAAAATGAGGGGATTGGACTAAATGATTAAGGAGTTGGCCTCTTTGGCCTCTAAGATTACTTCTAACTCCAGACCCACGATTGATTTTAGAATCTTAAATTACTCCCAACTCTAGATTTCTGATTTTGTAATAATCCTGAGTATTGTTGAGGGCTCTTGGTTAATATCAGCTCCATGTCCATATCATTAAAAAGACCTGATAGAGGGGTCAGTTTTTCCAGTTAGCTTGAGGAGATCCCAAATGGTCCTATTTTATTCGAGAGAACTGGTGACCCTTAGAAGATCTGATTATTATGCATTCAGCTGCCAGAATGGAAAAATAAAACAAAACAAACAAAAAAAAACTCTAGTGATGAAGCCACCCTCACTGGGCAGCCACTCCAACAGCTGTAAATATATGTCACACAGGGTGTTGGGTTTCAGCAAGCAAACTTTCTGGCAGGCATGTCTAAGCATCTCTTACCTGTAGGTTAGCCATGGCTTTCTGGTGCACTCTTATGCATGGACCCTTTCAGCTGAATAGGAAAATGGAAAGTATAGCAAAGTGCTTATAAAGGGGAGTGATGGATGCAAATGCTGTCTTTTCTTTTCTTTTTCTTTTTTTACAAATGTTCTTGTTTATTTTTTACCTGTTACAGATAGTAAGAATACCAAGGGAGTGGGGTTCCTTAATTTGCACTAGTGATCATGCTTTTGGGGCTCAGAAATAAAGCTCCGATTAGGAATGCGATGCTATCCATTGTGCAGAACCAGAGGGTTTTTACATTTTTCTTTCTTTATTTTTTTTTGCTTTTCCTATAGTCTCACTTTTTAAATAAGAGGACAATTGTGTGTGTGCATCTGGCTGAAAAGATTTTTTTTTTTTTGGTGTGTTTGTTTTTAGTTTAATTCCCAGGGAAGCCCTTACAACTTTTATTGGAAACAATGATTTGTTAGCAAACTTCTTAAAGAATGGAAAAAAATAAATCATGTTAATATTTCTGGATGGAGCTCTGCTCTATTGTGTTTGAAGTTTGTGGGATTCACAACTGGTCACTTTCCACCCCTCCTTTTCATAACCTCTTTGTTCCTGCTTAAGTCATTAGTTGATGTCCTACATTTTTCCAAGGGCTTTCCCTCCCCATCACCCCCCCCCCCCTTGGAAAAAAATATAAATTGCAAAGTGTGACTTTTTCCAGAGAACCACAATTTCCCTATTGAATCTCCACCCCGCCCCCTTCCCTAGAAAAAGCAACATCCAAGATCTCTGGTTTCCAGGTCACATGATCACACTACAGTCACCAGGAATTGTACCGAGAAAAAGAGAAAGAACTTTGCAATCATGTTGAAGCGAATTAGAAGCTTTGGACTCTCTCTTGGCTTCCAAGCAGGTGGCCTGACTTGGTTTGGGGCGATATATCCCGAGAGGAGGCTGGGGGTTGGGTGTGAGGAATCTGAGGGTGCCCTGGTGGATGAGCAGAGATTTCATTACATTTCCAACCTTTTGCTTGCTTATGAGATTGGGCAATTGTTAGAATAAGGGTGACCAGGTCATATGCTTTCCTTAGTAATTGGCCTCTGTTAATGGACCTTTTATTATTTAGATTTGGCAAGCCTACGTACTTTTATTGAATGAACTTCCTGCTAAGTTTCTGAGCTGTAGTTGGGTTTATGACATAATTGCTCTATATGTTGATACCATCTTTTATCCTAATTGTTTTTCATTGTTTTTAATAAAGGAATAAAAATAATAGGAGACATTTTAGAAGGTGGATTTTTTGTTCTATTATTCATGATACTAAAAATTACCCAAAATAAGATATTTTACAAAAAAAAAGATTTAGTTCCCAAAGTGACTAATTTAAATCAGTTTATACAATGAACCAGCTAATGATCCTCAGTCTAGAGAAGTGTAATGCTTTTATACTGTTATCATTTTTATGAATAGAATCATACAAAAGTTCCTATTGTGTCGTATACAGTGAGTTTCATACAACCATCCTTTATCAACAGATGGCAACCAGCACATGAAAAATAATTAAAAAATAAAATGAAAAGAAACCGAGAATGAATTAAAGTGCTTCTTTGCGTTCTGATCTGCATTTTTGGTTTAGAATTTTTATGGTGAATTGCCATATTATCTGTTATATCAGTTTACAATGAGGCTCCTATCAGACATAAAACAGATTTATAATACCATTAAAATACAATATCAAAGAATGAATAAGCAATTCAATAAAATTACAATAACACAAAGATAAAATGAAAGCCTTTTCAATAACAGTTTTATGCAAGAACATTTTGCAGATAAATATGTGTTTATAGATCTTTTAAATGTACATTTATTATACTGTTCCTAATAGAGCCACAGGGGTTAATTTTTCCCTGTGTGTTGTCTTTTATAAGTGGTTTAAAAGCTAGCTGCAAAACTCTTCAATAGATTGTTTTGAATCTTTGCATTGATTTTGGTAAAGGGAGCTCTTAGTGTCCTCTACTATCGTTTTCATATACAGACAAGTCATTTTGGTTGTGGCATACTTGGCAATGAAGAACCAAAAAAAAAAAAATCCCAGGAAAAAGGCACAGTAGCTGCTAGCTGGGAAAATCGATTTGGAGGGAAAAATAAGGGGGTGAGGGGAGTGGGTAAATGATGTTTGATTATTCTGTGCTCTTCCTTTCCTGCCAGATGCTTGGTGTAGCTTTCTTCTCGCTCCCAACTGCCATCCAGGGGCAGGGGAACTTGGAGGTCTCTCTGTCAGTCGGTCCTTCCTCATTCTGATCAACAGGGAGATGGGGTGGGCGGGGTAGTGGAGCTCGCTGTGTTCACGTTATGTTTCTATATGTGTTATGTCATGCAGCAGTCCTGATGTCTGGCTCAGTGGTGTCTTAATTACGCATCCTGTTTACAGCCTTTGTTTTTAATTTTAGCACGTAGCTCACACAGGCCTTCTCTAATCACTGCCATACTTGGCCAGTATGATCAGTGGGTCAGAAAAAGCCAAGATTTCCCCGGAAAGGGTTTGAAACCCAAGGAAGATATGAAGAAACCTTTTCAGACAGCTTTGAGAGATATTGGCACAGGATCGACAGCTTCATAAAGCTCACGTCTCTTTTGTTTCCCTCTTTCACTGTCAATACTGTCAGTCATTAATACTCCACCTTGTTCCAACATTTACACAGGTGGGCCACATCTTGACCCAGCAACATTTGGATAAAATAGATTCCTAGTTATACCTGACCTCAAGGCCCTTTGGCCTTAGGATCCTACAGAATCAGATCGGTGGTTTCAGAGCCTTTGCTGATTATGTGTTCATTAAAATGAAGAGAAGGCATGGGTAGGTGAGAGGAAAGGGGGGCAGGGAACAACCCCAATAAAATTCAGCTTAATGGACTGCTGAAATAAACTAGGGAGGATCACCAGAGTTTCAGAGAAAGTCCTCTGTGTTTAAGTCCCCAATGTTTAAATTGGGGCCCTTTCTGCCTTTTCTTTGTTGTATTTTTCTGAGGTTCACTGAATTATCTTCCTCTAGGAAAACAGAAGATGCCAGTCTCTTAGAGATCGGTTAATATGCTGAATATAGGGTTGGTGGCAGGAGTAAATAGATGCAAGCTGAGAATATTAGGTAGGAACATATGTGGCTCAAATAATTGAGAAATA